>NC_142439.1:10974696-11277727 GCF_059453495.1 Arachis ipaensis | reverse complement strand
AGTTTTTACTTATCTGTGTTTTCAGAAACCAGAAAGGGAGTATGTAATAGCTTTGCTGTCTCTTATTCGTAATGTACAAAGGGCTATTCAAATGCATGAATATTTAACTCAGAGTACTCAGAGTCCCGCTGAGTTGGTAATGGGGTACTTCAATGGGATCAAGGTGCTCGATGCAACGTCTTTCCTCCCTTCTTTTCCTATTCTTCTTTGCCTTTAGAAGGAAAATTCAAGACTATTTTGACCCGTTCAACTCATAAAAGGTGTCTACTCCCTTAAAGATAACCATCGATTGACTCGGTGCAGGTTTTGCAAGAGCAACAGGATACTGAAAGTCTTGCTGAACATGGAGCTGAATTATTTCTTGCAACTGTGACAAAGATATTTGGTTCCCTGCAAGAAGCATATAAAGGTTTATTTTTGTCAGGCTTAAATAGTTGGTCTTTGATTCAAAACTCAAAAGGATTGCATTGCAATTTTATTGCTTTTCTTTGGGCCTTGGCCCCAGGGTACCAAAATGAAATAATAGTCAAATTGACTGCATCAAATTATTAGCTGATTATTTGTTCATCAGTTGTCAATATTATTTTGGTCTTAAAGGATTCATTTTCCTTCATTTAACCTCTCAAGGATCATCGATTGAGCAGGTCAAATTGTTGGTGTGATAACAACCACTTCTGAAGAGATGGGCAAAAGGTTTGATGCGATCTATACTCCTCACCACAATGTGCGATGGTTGGAAGAAACACAACCACTGAATGCAACGCTACCAGAAGTGTTGCTAGTTAGGAGAACCCTTGCTTGGGTAACAGGAATAATTTTGCTCATTTCAACTCTTATTGGGGTAAGTTTCCTGCAAAATAATTACACTAAATCATAAATCTTTTCTGCGGTCGTGGATCTCTTTAAAACAGAAGGCCAAGCAGTAGGAGTGGACCAGTTGGATAATTAACGATCCGTGATCAATGCTGCACGGCGATGTGTATTTACCAATTTGTTTGTTTACTGACAGATACATTACTTGTTGAACATGCCGCTCACACGGGACACACTTCTTTATTCTAACGTTAAGCTGGATTAATCATGGAAGCAAAAGCAAAGACAAATCCTTTCAACCAACCAAGGAAGACCGGGCTGCCATTGGGGGGGTTCTTTTTTCTAGATGCCTCCATTCTGTGTGCATGATTATATTATTATTGTTGTTGTTAAGGCATTAGTTACTGGTGTTTTATAGATCATCAATGTAGCCAGTTATATTCGTAGTATCAGGTATTGGGTCTTCTGAATGGTGGGTTCTCGCAGCTATGGTGTTTAAATGTGAAAGCATGGAATATGCAACTTGGATAGTTTATGTGATTATTCCACCCATTTACAATAATGATGACATTTTGATGGAATTAATTTTCATTTACATTGTTGTAAAATAATATGTTGCTGCTCCATCTGCCTTCTTGTTTCGAAACCCTGCCGTTGGTCATCTATGATAAAGTAACTTGCCGCTCCAATTTTGAGATGGTTTGGAAGAATACACCAACATTGACATATTTATCGGTTTGGAAGAATACACCAACATTGACATATTTATCTAAGGGAAGTGCTAGGTAAATAATGACTATTTTGAACAATATGAACAATTATCAATCAAATAAAAATATACTACATCTCCAAATTAATTATCTAAATTAGCGCTGCACATGGATCGGATAATATCTGCATATCCGCGATAATTATTCGCATTCGATCCAAATTTTGTGGATATTATTCGATCCGCAGAGTCATCGGATCGGATCCAATCCGATCCGCACTATGATAGGATCGGATTGCGGATTTGGCAGTGATATCTACTGATCGGATCCGCAAATCCGCATATCCGCACATCTCATATAAATCGCATAGTTTAAGAAAGTAAACCCTAATGTTATATGAATTTTAGTGTGTTCTTTTATGAACTTTATGATATCTTGTTTTTAATTTTTATGTTGCACTTCAACTTAGAATAATTAAATTTAAATCTTGTGTTATTATTTTGTTTTTGTTATTCAAGAGAATTTTTATTAATAATATTTTAGAAATAAATAGGCTTAAACAGGTGAAAAATGAATTTTCTGGATATTTTTTTTTTGTAAAAACAGCCAAACAAAATCTTAAAATAGTTTTTTTGAATTATGCGAATATACCCGATATCTGATCCGATCCGATGAGTGCAGTACGGATCGGATAGAATTTTAGGCTATATCCGATTCGATCCGATTCGATCCGATTCGTGTACAACCCTAATCTAAATCTTAATATTAAAATAAGAGAAAACGACAAATAGGTCCCTCACCTTTTGTCCCGTGGATATTTTTGTCCCTAACCATTGAAAAATACTTTTAAGTCCCTGACCTTCACAAAACTTGGACGGATCAGTCCCTCCGACCAAATGCCTCCATCAGGGACTGATCTGTCCAGGTTTTGTGAAGGTCAAGGACTTAAAAGTATTTTTTAATGGTCAGGGACGAAAATGTTCGCAGGGCAAAAAGTCAGGGACCTATTTGTCCTTTTCTCTTAAAATAATCATCCGTACACCTAGTGAAATGAACATCCAATATATCTATTGTTCACATTATTTAATATTTTCATTATCTACCTATACTTTTTCTTTATCTAATTTTCGCTAGTAAATTTCCTGCATCATTATTTTTTTTAAAAAAATTATTTAAACAGGTTAATAGTTAAATTCATCTATGAAAAATAATTTATTTTTCAAATTAATTTTTAAAAGATTAAATTAGTCATATTAGTCTCTGAAAGATAAAATGTAAGTTAAATTGGACATTTCGTTAGTTAGATGATGATATGTTACGTTAAATGTCTGGCATGATGATGTAGTAAATTAATGTTACGCATCACAAAATAATTGGCCAATGTGTCAAGTCAATGACATGTAGCATACCATGTGTTATCTGATACGTAATAAATTTATTTAAAGTCAAATTAATTTCTCAAATTTTGCACGTAAGTACTTTTCATCCTTCAAATTTTAAAAATGAATCAAATTAATCTTTATATAAATCTCTCCTATTTTTTCTTCCTAATATTAAATTTTTAATACTACTAATTTTAATATTATTTTTTAGATCTTAATAAATAAAATATCTTTACATAAAATAATAAAAATAATTAATTTATTACAAAGTTATTTTATCATTTATATTTTCAAATTTTCATTTTTTAATGAAATTTTTTGTTTAGATTATTTTATCAAACTATTATTAATTATATACTTAATATTTTAATTTTTTGAATCTTACTAAATAAATATAGTAGTTATTTTAAATTTAAATTTTTTAGATTTTTTAATTTATATTCTTTGTTATTGTTTAATTTATGTGATAGAATTCAATAATTAAAAATCGATTTGTGGAATCTCTAGTTTAATCTTAATATCTTAATATAATTTTTTTAATATTATTATTACTTAGTTATTTCTATTTCTCTGTCTTTTTAATTGTTATTTTTTTAAATTTAATTTATTAAAAAGAATTTTGAACTAAAACAAATATAGAAAGATGAAAACGGACAACTAATTATAAATTGGAATAAATTTTGAGTGAATTCCAAAAGATTAAAAATTTTAGTATATAATAAAAAATATTTTGATAAAATTATTTACATAAAAAAATTTCACTGCAGAAGAACTAGAATTTGAAAATGTAAAATCTAAAAAATAAAAACTTTGTAATAATTTAATTATTTTTATTATTTTATTTAAAAAGAAATTGTGTATTAAGGTGTAAAAAATGAGATTAAAATTAGTTAGATTAAGAAATATTAAAAATTTAATATTATAAAAAAATAAAAAAAATTTATATAAGGACTAATTTGATTAATTTTTAAATTTTATAGATAAAAATAATTTACGTGTGTATTTCCAACAACTAATTTGACTCTAAATAAATTTATGATATATCAGATAACACGTGATATACGTGACATACAACATGTTATTAACCTGACATATCAATCAATCATCTTGTGACGCGTGGCATTAACTTATCACGTCATCATGCCACATACCATTTAACGTAACATGTCATCATTTAATCAACGGAAGGACCTTACATTTTATCTTTTAAAAATTACAACAACAACAACAACAAAGACTTGTTCCATTAGGAGGGGTCGACTACATGAATCAAACGATGTCATTGAATTCTAACATGTATCATGTCTACAGAGAGACCATTTACATGTAGATCTCATTTGACCATCTCATGGATGATCTTCCTAGGTCTTCCTCTGCCTTTCACCCTTTGTCTATCTTTCATATTATCCACTCTCCTAACTGGGTGCTCTGTCAGTCTTCTTCTCACATGTCCAAATCACCTAAGACGTGATTCTACCATCTTTTTTACAATAGATACTACTCCAACTCTCTCTCATATATCTTCGTTTTTTATTCTATCCATTCACGTATGACCGATCATCCATCTCAACATGTTCATCTCTGCCACACTTAACTTATGTTCGTGCTCCCCTTTGACCGCCCAACACTCTGTACCATAAAACATAGCCGGTCTGATAGCAGTGTGATATAATTTACCTAAATTTTAAAAGCACTTTTTTTGTCACATATAAAACCAGACGCACTCCGTCATTTTGACCAACCTGCTTGGATCCTATGATTTATATTCTGTTCAATTTCTCTATTATCCTGTATGATGCACTCAAGATACTTAAAACTTTTAACTTTTCGTAGGATGTTTTCTCCAATATTCACCTCTGTATTAGAATTTTTTCTTCGGCGGCCAAACTTACATTCCATATATTCCATCTTGTTACGGATTATGCGCAGACCATATACTTCTAGAGCTTCTCTTCATAAATCCAACTTCTTATTTAGGTCTTTCCTTGACTCTTCCATGAGGATGATATCATCAACAAAAAGTATACACCATGGCACATGCTCTTGGATATGTTCTGTGAGTACTTCCAAGACTAATGTGAAAAGTTATGGACTTAAGAATGATCCCTGGTGTAATCCTATTCCAATAGAAAATTCTTTTGTCACGCTACCTTAAGTCTTCGCACTAGTTGTAACCTCATCATACATGTCTTTAATTGCACAAATATATGCGATCCTTACTCTCTACTTTTCCAAAACCTTCCATAAGACCTCCATTAGCACCATATCGTACGCTTTTTTCAAATCAATAAACACCATATGCAGATCCCTTTTATTACTACAATATCTCTCTATCATCCTTCTTAACAAGTATGTAGCTTTCGTGATGGATCTGCCTGACATAAAATTAAATTGGTTCTCTATTATTTATGTCTCTTATTTCAACCATTGTTCTATCACCCTTTTTTATAACTTTATGGTATGACTCATAAGTTTGATCTCTGTATAATTTCTGCAACTCTGTATATCTCTATTATTCTTGTAGATAGGTATAAAGGTGCTCTTTTTTCATTCATTTGGCATTTTCTTTGACCTTAAAATTTTATTAAAAAGCTTGGTTAACCAACTAATGCCTTTCTCTCCAAGGCCCTTCCAAACTTCAATCGGAATATTATCGAGTTCTACTGTCCTGCCATTTTTCATCCGTTTTAGAGCCTCTTTTATCTCGAAGTCTCGAATCCTTCAATAGTAGTCGAAGTTTTGATCTTCTTTCCTCGTGCATAACTGACCAAAGCTCAAAAGAGTCTTCTATTCTTCATTAAATAACTCGTAGAAGTAGCTCTTCTACCTTTCATTGATCTTCTCATCTTGGCCAAAACCTCTCAATCTTTATCCTTTATGCACTTAACCTGATCTTGCGATTCTATATATATTTTTTCTCCTTCCTTCGTGCTTAAAGACTGGTAGAGATACTCATATGCTCTTGTTCTTACTTCTCTTATAGCCACTTTTGTTTATTTCTTAACCGCCTTATATTTTTTCTAATTATCTGCATTGCGGCACAAAGACTACTCTTTAAAGTACTCCTTTTTTGTCTTTATCTTTTCTTGTAAACTCGCATTCTACCACCAAGACTCCTTGTCTCTTGGTCTTATCTCTCTAAATTCACCAAAATTTTCTTTTTCTGTTCTTCTAATCACTTCTGTCATCTCCCTCCACATCTCCTCCGCGCTTCCATCTCCTTTCCACTTTGCCTCTTCTCCTACCCGTTTTAGGAAGCTTCTTTATTCCTCACCTTTCATCCGCTACCACCTCATTCTTGGGTTCTTTGTATGATTTTTTTCCTCAACTTTTGTTTAACACGAAAATCAATGACGAGCATCATATTTTGTGTTGTTAAACTGTCTCCGAAATAATTTTATAATTAATATAAAATTTTCGGTCGACTCTTCTCAACAAGAAGATGATTTGAGAGCTTGTCATGTCACTCCTATAGGTTATAAGATGTTCATCTCTCTTTTTAAAACATGTATTTACGATGAGAAGGTCAAATGTTGAGGAAAAGTCCAAAATAGTTTTACCATCGGTATTGACTACCCCGAAACTATGGCCTCCGTAAATACTTCCATACCCAATCACTTCTCCTTCAACATGGTCATTTAAATCTCCTTATAAGAAAATCTTATCTTCTGAAGGTACGTCTTAGACCAAACTCAATAGATCCTCCCAAAACCTTATCTTGTATTACTCGTCTGAACCCACTTGCGGTACATAGGCGCTAATCACAGGAAAAGTACCTCCTTCTACCATAAGTTTGATAAAGATAATTTGATCACCTACTCTCTTGACATCCACTATGTCCTTCTTTCACTGCTTATCCATGATAATACCTACCTCATTCCTATTCTTCACCTTTTCCGTATATCAAAGTTTGAACCCGAAGGTATCCAACTCCCTAGCTTTCTTGCCGGCCCATTTTTTTTCTTGTAGACACATGATGTTAATCTTCCTTCTTGTCATGGTATCCACTACCTCCATGGAGTTAGAGTGCCTATGTTCTATGTCCCAAATCTCAACCTCATGTCGCTCCCACCTTTATCTTTACCTTTTTCTTTGTGAACTAGTTTATTTACCCTCGTCCGTTCACGAAAACACGAGAATCCTTGCTCACTTAACACTATACCGGACACTGATACAGTGACTCTTGCTTATTTGACACTGTATTCGAGTCATACAGCACATTACTTCTGGACAACGACCTAACTTTAGTGCAATAACGTCTTTGATCCATGTCATGAAAATTTGATTAAGTTTTTATGTTGGCTGTCGAAGACTTAATGTAACAACTTGATTTTTGGCAGGTCCGAATCACTGCCAGTCGTCAGGTGTTACTTCCCAGTAGTCCTATAATACTCTAGACTTGATAATACTTACTACATATGAGCCTTTCGTACTAACGGAATCGCGTATGTTAGCTTATTTTTATCATATGTCTTTCTTAACAAACCTATTAGTAATCTTCGGAGATATACAATATAAAATAAACACCAAACTAACAGCAAAAAAATCAAATGGCAATAAGAATACAGAAAAACTTTCATACATATATACATCTTAAGTTAGTTCTTACAAACTAGACACGCTTAGCTATATATAGATATACATATAAACTTATATACAACTGACAACTTTCCAGAATACCTAGTTCATATAGAAAACTCCTAAACTGGTATCTGGCTAGTAGCAGAAAATAACAAACTCCACTCCTCAAAAAGCTATAAAAGTGAGGGAAAGAAGATTCTAAGGAAACAAAGACCATCTGTCTTATATCACACCACCGCTGAGGTGCAGGTCTGCAGAACATCATCTTAGAACTAGTCTCGAGCATCTTCTGTAGAGTCCAAAAACACAAGCTCCTCTGGTACCTTTTTGAATAGAACGCCAGTGGTGACAGACAAGTCGAGATCCTCCATCTGGGAGAAAAGAAAAAGGAAGGGGTGAGAACCTATATGGTTCCTAGTAAGGCGACACCGTGAAAACACGTCTCTCTCATGAAACCTAGGGTTTTGGCTCTATCGTAATAACTCGCTTGCTAAATCCCTTGGCTACTTCCGTATCGCGGTTCTGACATAACTCTATCTTGGCATCTTCCGTTGGGGTTAATGCTGCTCCTTACGCTATTCTCTATGGCTATTGTTCCTAATTTTATTATCTTAATCTAAGCTTTGAGGAATTTGTGATTTTACAAATTTAAAATACAAACAAGAATCAGAAAATAGAAAATTAACAAGAAGCAGATAGCATGTAGTAGAAAGAATGAACAGTAAGCAATCACAATCAAATGCACAAACAATTTATGATGCATGCCTGTTCCTAACGCAGGCCATGAGCTCATGCGTCGGTTGTCTACCCGCAACCCGACGTTACTCGGAGTAAACCCCAAATATGGTTCCTTTACTGTGTCAGTTAGACACCTTGGCATCACGGTTACCCGTGTCAGTTAGGCTTCATCATAATAACATTTTAATGTGTATCACAGTAAGGAACAGTGCTATCAGTTAGGTGAACATTCTCGCATTAGTAACCTTAGGCTATCCGTTAGGCGGGTACTTTCGCATTAGCAGTTTGGCACAAAGGCCCATTTAAACATACAATATGCTATCAGTTAGGCGGACATTCTCGCATTAGCAATCTTAGGCTATCAGTTAGGCGGGCACTTCTGCATTAGCACTTGGCACAAAGGCTCATTCGAACATACAATATCAATTATCCTTTCTTTCCTAGTTTCTCATTCCTTTTCTTTCCCTTTAAGTATCTTTTCCATCCTTTAATTCCCACTTTCTTTCCTTTCCATTATGCCTCCGCTTCACTTTACAGCTAAGCATACCTCCGCATCACCATGAAACTAGGCGTACCTCCGCATCACCATTTAACTTTAAACATTCCTAGGGACAACTTACATTCTTATTTATTTTGACTTGTCTAGTATATTACCTTCTTGGGCGACCAGTTTTCTATTTAACAATTAATATAACAAACAGACTCAGATTCGCACAAACTTTATGTCCACGCGTTCGTATCGAACTTAAGTTTCATTTGGTTTAAGATTTAGAGAATTCCCATTTACAGAACAAAAGTTATGCCTATTATGTTTTGAGAGATTTCTATTTGATTTATCGGTGAACCGGTTAACTTCCAAAGTGCATAACTAATTTTCTAGGATAGCCATAGCTCTGAAATTTGAACTGAATTAAGTAGACACCATAGGATTTCATTTAGTTTTGATTTTATTACAAAAGCTTTTCTACATCAGGAGATATCCATCCAGGAAGTCACTGCTCTAAATTTGTAAATCCTATTTAGCCATTAGTGAGTAGTAAAATGTTAAAGCCTATAACTTTTAATCCATAACTTCTAAAATTCTGAACTTTTGAGGAAACAAAATATACATCTTGAGGGTTCTATCAAAACTGATTGCACTCAATTTGGAGTTTAGGATCAATATCAGTAACTCAAACAAGTCACAGGAATTACCAAACGAGTTTCAGAATCGCATGTCAATAAAATAGTGAACCTTCTATTTTGTAAATTGCGTATTTAATTATATAAAAATGGGATTACCCCAAAATTTGGATACAATATTATTTACATGCCAATCTTTCAACTCTTTTAAGTTTCAACCCAAAAACCCATCAGAATCAAAAGTTGTGTAGGTTGGAATTTGCTACTGGATTAATTCGAAAACAAATTTTTCAGCAAAAACCATTTATTTTTCAACATTTTTATGCTGAAAATTATCCTCCCTATAAGCATAGGTTCATTAAGTCTATGCTGAACCAGCTTAATTTTTCATACTTTACTAATAACTCAATCAGAAACCAATCACAACTTTCAACCTATCACATGATCAATTAACACAATCATCATCTCATCACCAATAATCTCGAAAGTACCACATCAGAACAAACAAGGCAAAACAAGCAAGGAAAGCACAGATATAGATAGCAGTTACAGCAAATAGATCAGATATCAGTTAATAACAGTTTAACAATTAGGCAAACTAAATTAAGTTCAAACACAAACAAAGCATACAAATGCAAATGATGCATGCCTGCCCTATGGCTAATGAGTCTCATCTATCGGTTATCAAGCCAACCCGACAAGTCCGGTTTGCTAAACCCTTGGACTGTCCCCCGACACACATCCCTATGAGTCTATGCATAGCTTTTTCTCATATATATATCAAATCGCTCAATGGGGGTACCATTCCCGGGAATTTATAAGTGCCCAGTCACCCTTACGTCGTAGGATCAATAGAGTATCGAATCTCAACTTGGAACACGTGGTGGCAAGCCACAGTACTTTACCCAGAAAAACTCGTATCTCAGATAATTCAAATTCATAAGCCATATAAATAATTCAATTATAATTCATCAATATCCACATCATTCTCAATCGCATCTCATTCATTATCATACATCAATCATACTCAATCATTATCCTTCATTATCACACCTCCCATTCTGTTTATCAATAGTTCCAATTCAAAACATAATTTTTTTTTCTAAATGAATCAAACTTAAAACATACTCATTTTCTTAATAACTCAAAATCAAACCATATAACCTTTGAATCCAAATCTTTTTAAATAATCATCTAAACAAAATCTCTAATTTTTATAAAATTTCGGCAGCATCTCTTGTAAAACTCGGACTCTGCCACCCTTTTCGGATCCCATCTAGCCATCCCTCAAACTCCTTTATATCATCTCTAATACCAAACCAATTTCAATATCTCAAACCATGTTCAATTTTCTAAAAATCATTTTTGATAAATTAACAACCCAAATCCAATGTATCAAATCCTTTTCAATAACTCAAAACTCATTTCCATTATCAAAACATTTACAATTCTCAAGAAAATCAATTCGGCAACCACCAATTTATCAAAAATCAATCCATAACCCAAATTATTCAATCTTCTTAAACAATCAATCAATCAACCACACAAATAATTACAATCGATCAAAACAATTCAAACCTTTCCATAAAACTTACGGAATCACAAAGATATACATTTCACATTAATATCGATTTATAACAATTCTCAGAAATTAAAATGAGTTTAAGGAAAGCGCTCCTACCTCGATGTCGCAATCGTATTATTTAACGTAACAATTTCCTTTATCCCCAATTCGTGGCAGCAATAGTCATTCCAACACAACCGGAACGGCAGCGGCATCACCCACAACTCTAGTGGCAGCAACAGCAACTTTCGAAGGAAATTTAATAGAAGCTTAAGCAAATGCAAGGGCAAAATAGAACAGATCATCAAAGGAGCAATAATCAGAATATTGGTTTTAGAACAAAACCAATCTTACCAACTGAAATATGGGAATGAAGCAGCAGCTCTGGTACTCAGAAGAACACAAACTAGAGACCAGGGCATACATCCTAGCGGCAGCATTAACCGGGCTAATAGCGACGTTGATTCCAATGATACTCCAGTAACAGCGATATTAGTAATCCTCACAGCAGTAACCAAGGTTGCAACAAAATAGAGAGTTCAAATTCAATAGAATCGGAAATAGAAATGAATTCAATGGAATTGAAAATAGAGATAGCTTACAATGAAATAATAAAATAGCAACAATAGGGTTTCCGGGTAGCTCTCACGGTAATAACCAACTTAACGGACAAAGAAGATCTGAGGCAAGGTTAGAGCTTACCAAGCAAACATAGGCTTCAGAGTCGATTTCCAGCGGCGGCAGCGGTGGCGTGGAGCTCCGGTGACGCAGCAACGTGGGCATAATGACGGCGACCACAGCAACGCGGCAGTGACGGCAGCTCCGTGGTGACTCCTTCACGCGCGTCCTCTGTTCGCGACTCAAATGGCAGTAGCAGCATGCATAAACGCCAGCGGGCAGATCGGCGAGGGTGCCTTCCTTCCAACAGCGGTGGTGGGACACGAACGACCTCCCTCTTCCCGCAGACTCTCTCCCTCTCTCTCTCCACGGCTCTGCTTCGACGGCGGCTCCAGTGGCGACGGCGACGAAGCTCGGCGGCGGTGACGCGTAATGGCGACGCGGACAACTCCTCCCCCGATGCTCTCTTTCTCTCTCTCGGATCCCCACTGCTCTCATCCCTTTCCTTATTTCCATTTCTCCTTTCTTTCTGTTTCAGAGTGTGTGCCTTTTGCTGCTGAAAGGGAAAGGTGAAGGTAGTGTTAGGGTTAGATTAAGGGGGTTAGGATTTGTTTGTTTAAAATGATTTGGAAATTTAGGATAAAATCAAATTAGGAATTAGGGTTAAGGTTTTTGATTTGGAGATAAAATATTTATTTGAAACCTAAATAAATTCTAAAAATTACTTTTAAGAATACTATTACTTATTTACTAATTGGCTTTTAATCAAGTATTCTAATTTAAAATATACAATAATATAATTAATTAATTTTTATTAATAAAACTTAAAATATTAAATTCCAAAATCTGAATTACTTAAATCAAATCTATAAAATTCTTATTATTTATAACTACTAAATTTTATAGTTTAATTATAGAAAATAATTTGATAATTATAAAATTAAATAATATTTCTATTTTAATTATTAAAATTGAAATTTAATTATTTTTATAAAATAATTTCTAAAAATAAATTCCTTAATAAATAAATAAACCTGAAATTAACTCGTAATAAGATTTTCTAAAAATTTTGGGTCTTACAATTATCGGGTCCTATTGTCTTGTCATTTTGCATCTGCTTTAGAACCTCTTTTACCTCGAAGCCTCGAATCCTTCGATAGTAGTCAAAGTTTTTATCTTCTTCCCTTCTACATAACCAACCAAGACTCGGAAGAGTCTTCAGTGCTTCATTAAATAACTCATAGAAGTAACTCTTCCACCTTTCATTAATCCTCTCATCTTGAGCTAAAACCCTTCTGTCTTTATTCTTTATGCGCTTAATCTGTTCCAAGTCTCTCGTTCTTCTTTCACGCCTCTTTATGATTCTATAATATTTTTCTCCTTCTTTCGTGCCTAAAGACTGGTAGAGACCTTCATATGCTCTTGTTCTTACTTCACTAATAGTTACTTTTGTCTCTTTCTTAGCCATCTTATATTTTTTTCAATTATCTGCATTGTTGCACAAAGACCACTCTTTAAAGCACTCCATTTTTGCCTTTATCTTTTCTTGTACACTCGCATTTCACCGCTAAGACTTCTTGTCTCTTGGTCCTATCTCTATAGATTTACCAAAACTTTCTTTTGCTAATCTTCTAATAATTTTTGTCATCTCCCTCCACATCTCCTCTATGCTTCAATCCCCTTTTCACTTTGCCTCTTCTCCTATCGGTCTTAGTAAGCTTCTTTATTCTTCACCTTTCATCTGCTACCACTCGTCCTTGGGTCCTTGTATGATGTCTTTTTCTCAACTTTTACTCAACGCGAAAATTTATGACGAGTATCCTATGTTGTATTGTTAAACTCTCTCCCGGAATAAATTTACAATTAATGCAAAATTTTCGGTCGACTCTCTTCAACAAGAAAAAGTCGATTTGAGAGCTTATCATGTCATTCTATAGGTTATAAGATATTCGTCCCTCTTTTTAAAATATGTATTTGTGATAAAAAGGTCAAAGGTTGAGAAAAAGTCCAAAATAATTTTACTTTCGGTATTGACCACCCCGAAACTATGGCCTCCGTGAATACTTCCATACCCAATCACTTTTCTCTTCCAACATGGCCATTTAAATGTCCTCTTAAGAAAATCTTATCTCTTGAAAGTATGTCTTGAACCAAACTCTTTAGATCCTCCCAAAACTTTATCTTATGTTACTCGTCCGAACTCACTTGCAGTGGATAGGCACTAATCACATGAAAAGTACCTCCTCCCACTACAAGTTTGATAGAGATGATCCGATCACCCACCTTCTTGACATCCACTACGTCTTTCTTCCACTGCTTATCCACGATAATACGTACTCAATTTCTATTCTTCACATTTCCTGTATATCAAAGTTTGAATATGGACGTATCCAACTCTCTAGCCTTTGCGCCGACCCATTTGTTTCTTGTAGGTACATGATGTTAATCTTCCTCCTTGTCATGGTATTCACCACCTCTATAGATTGTTCTGTTAGAGTGTCTTTGTTCCATGTCCCAAATCTCAACCTTCTGTCACCCCAACTTTTATCTTTACCTTTTTTTTTATAAACTAGTTTATTTACCCTTGTCCGTTCACGAAAATGCGGGAACGCTTGCTCATTTAATACTACACTCGGGTATCGATGTAGTGGCTCTTACTCATTTGATACTGTATGCGAACCATAAGGCGTGTTACTTTTGGGCAATGACCTAGCTTTAACGCAATAATGTCTTTGATTCATGTCATGAAAGATTCACCTAAGTTTTTATATTAGCTGTCGAAGGCCTAACACAACCCTCCTCCTTTATCCTGGTTTAAAATCAGTTATGTACTGCAGGTGTAGTATAGACGAAGTTATCTTTCAAAAATTAATATGACTAATTTAATCTTTTAAAAACCAATTTAAAAGATGAGTGATATTTTAGGGATGAATTTCGTTAATAACCCCTTATTTAAACAAAGGAAAGAGTTAATTTTCTTATTCTCATATTGTATTGTGCTTAAAAAATATTTTTTAAATAAAAGGGTCTTAACTCTTAATTGTTCAACGGAAATAATGGTCTTAATTGAGCTTCACTTTTGAACTTCTCTTCTAAATTCTAACCGAACCCCACTCCGCTGCCACCACCCACTCCTCCCCACGCGCTGCCACTTTGCCACAAAGTACACCGCCAAGATCACCTCCACCTCCCCAACCGGTCGCTCTCTCGTCGCCGAAGTGACCCCTCCGCGGCCTCTCCCCTCCGACCCCCGAGGCTACCTACTCCCCCGCCGCTACCTCATCTGCAAAGCCACCCAAATCCTCCTCTCCCACTACAACAACCGCATCCCTAACCCTTCCCGCCGAAACCTATTTACATACAATATTCTGATCTCCAGCTTTGGTAGATCTGGGGAAGTTGACATTGCCGTAAAATTGTTTGAAGAACTAGAGAGTAGCAATTGTAAGCCCGATGTTGTTACCTATAACTCTCTGATCAATTGCCTTGGAAAGAATGGGGATGTTGATGAAGCTCACATGAGGTTTAGAGAAATGCAAGAGAAAGGATTGAATCCAGATGTTGTAACTTATAGTACACTGATTGAATGTTTTGGCAAGACGGATAAAGTTGACATGGCGTGTAAATTGTTTGATGAGATGCTTGCAGTGGGATGCTATCCTAACTTGGTCACGTATAATATTTTACTCGATTGTCTTGAAAGGTGCGGGAGAACTGCTGAGGCAGTGGACCTTTATGCAAAACTTAAGCAGCAAGGATTGACACCGGATTCAATCACATATGCGGTGCTTGAACGGTTGCAAAGCGGCGGGCATAACAAGTTGAGATTTCGCAGGCAGAACCCGATTACAGGATGGGTTGTCAGCCCTTTAAGATGACACAATAGACAAAGTAGTTGTTTTATGTCCATATCAGGCCAAGAGTCCACAGGGCTATAACACTGCTAAATCCATAGTTGTGTTGCTGGCATAAAGAATCCAAATGATTATGGAAAGTGAACTACCTTGGTTCCAATCAGATGTACTGCTTCAAGTGCAGTAGCTACATGTTCAAGAAATCGTAGCTACATCATGTTGATTTATGAAATCAAGTTTTCCTGCATCGGGGGAATTCAGTGATGAGAGGTATCTCTTCTCTGTTATTAATCTCTTGTGTATCCTGATAATTTGATTCATAATAGTATCTATACCAAGCTCATACAAGGATAAACAAAATTTGGGGGGCAAAGACAAACCAATATTTTCTCTTTTTAAATAAAATTTTCATTTCTTACATGTATAGAATAACGATAATGATAGGGAAAATCTAGAATCCATTTCCCTGGATATCTTTTTTGCACATTGTTCTAGGATGCTGTTGTATTCTGCAAAATGTAAAGCTACGAAACTGAAATGAAATATTCCCCTTCCTTATATTCTTTCTCCTGCTAATTATTCAGTTTCAAGTTAGTTGTTTCCTTATTCTTTGATAAGTTGATGTTGCAGTTATTCTTTTGCTTCCACACTTTGTTCTGTTTTCTCATAATTCGGTTGGGTGAGAATTTGGGAGATATACACATTATGCAGTTATGCACCAACAATGATGTTGTGTAAAGTACAGCAAGAATAGTTTGCCACTAGTCATTTTCTGTAGAAAATTTCCCAGTAAATAGGAATCCAAAACTACATTTAGAGGAATTATTCAAAGGAATTATGCATGTAATTATCATCTTACAAAGCATCAATGAGCACTCTAAGGCAAGCATTACATTCACATTCTGTTTAAAGTTTAAACAGTAACAGAATACAGTAAGTTTGGTCACCAATCTATACCCAATTCTCTTGAAAGAAAGATGTTGTCGATGTATTGGAGTAGTGCAGGGGAAGCCGTCACATAAGCTTGCATTAGCACTCTTCCTGAAGATTCTGCAGCATGCAAAAGACATTAAGAAAATGGAGAATATCTATTTCTTAAATTATTATTATTATTTGGGTCTGGAGAAAGGGAAATATAAACATAAATAAAACATGTAAAAAGTTAACTTGATGCCATACTTACCATCCTGATTGAGTTTCCTAAACAATTGCTGCTTTGTTGGGATGTGATGCAATCTTGAAGAAACAGCCTTTCTGAGAGCCCAACCATGATGCAAATGAAATATCTCTGTGTAAGCCTTCGAAACCGCATCTCTTACAGAATTTCCTCTGCCAAAACACAAATTTTCTCAATTCATATTTAATATCACAACCTATAAAAATAAGAATATATTAAAATTATATATATACATACAGCAGTGATAGATCCAAAAAGTTTTGATAGTGGGACAGAATATATAAAACATGATAATATTTTTTATCTTTACATAAAAAATTAGTTATCAAATTATTTATTATATATTTGTGTATAAATGTATGCGTTATTTAATTTATTTTTAATGTTTATTTTATATTTGGATATATATTCTTAAGAATGGTTATTTTTTATGCACATGTAGTATAATAATTATTATTATTATTATTTAAAATGTCTAATTATCAAATTAAAAACTAAAATACTAATTTAAATAATAATATATAATTTAAAATTTTATTTTTTTAAGTTTCATATTTTAAAAAAATTAAATATTTTTTTCTTAACAATACAATTAAAATATTTTTTTTCTACATATATCACTAAATGATTATTTAAAAATTCACATCCCATACAATTAAGTCTTGATGATATTTATAGTTTAAAAAGTTCTTTCAATTAATATATTATTACAGGAAAAATTAAAACTAACTTTAAAAGAAAAAACATCAATGGATAAATAATATTTTTTTAAGTCAATTTTTTTAAAAAAAATACTAATCTTATTTAAATTTAAAAATTGATCATTATAACACCTTTAATATAAAATTCCCAAATTAAATATTAAATTTTAAAAGTTGAATAAAATACTTAACAAAATTTCAAATTATAGTGGGAGCTTGTCCCTATACCCTTACATCTAGATTAGATAATATAATATATATATAAAAGACAAACACGGCAATATTGCTACCACCTACCAATAGCTTCAAAAGGTTCCAAGATCTGAATAATAATGCTACTCTATCCCCATGAGGAAGTGTAAAAGCAAGAAAGAGTGGAAAGTGGAAACCAATTATACTCGCTATCACGGATCTACAATCTTGTTCATGGAAAGTGGAAACCAATTTCCACAACCCATCATCATCATTTTTTATAAAAGAAAATAATATCTCCACTATCATCATTGCAAAGGAGTATGTATGTATGTATGTACGTACTCTGTAAGTAGAATTTGGTGGAAGAGTAGTCTGAGAAAGTCAAGGCCACGTTTTATTTTCAATAGATTCCTCGAGTGGCTACCTTGTTTTCTCACCGTATTGGTTTTCACATCCTCATCAACCATTGATTCCAATGTCTTGAATGACTTGGATGCCTCCATTAGATCATTCACCTAATTCAAGTTGTACACATATATGGTTTTCCATTATTACACTATATGCATGAAAACTAGACTTATTAGTAATAAGTAATGACAATAATAATACCTTGGTAACATAATCCATCTCAATGAACTTGAAATGGAAGCCAACCAAACCGAAAAGAGGAGCCACGAAAGAACATGCCCGGGAGAAAGCAGCAACCTCCACCGCCTCCTCTGCATTATTGGAGGCGGCTGCCACAACCTCTGCAAGCTCCTTAAATGCATCTGCGATCTTTCCAAGAAGGTTGTGATCCACGGCTGCCGCCGTCGAAGTCCTGCTTGATCTTGTTGTGATTCCGTCCTCGTCAGATACTGCTGATTGCACCGGTTCTTCTTTTGTAATTCCATGTCCACAGAAGAAGCACGAGAGGAGGCCATGTGACAGTTTCTTTCTTTCACCAACCTCTGCCATGTCTCACTCTACTATGGTGTATTGTTATCTACCCTTCTCATGAAACATAGACACAAGTTTGAAGAGTGGTAGCATGTATGAATAGAAATGAAGAATATTATTCAGCCACCAATCAAGACTTAGGGACAGGTGTGTAAAGTTGTCGAGACTCGAGACTTGGAAGGTCCCGTTTCTAATTTGCAATGAGTCAATGAGTCAATGTCTATCTAGATGCCATTTTGGCCATGTTATGTAACCAGGTCATGGGAATGGGTCAAATACTCAAATATTTGAAGATCAATACTATGGTCTATGGTGAAGAGTGATTTTCAAAGAAGAGTGAAAAAAATTTTGCAATGAGCATCCACAACGACAATTAATGTAGTTATTCAGGTCAATCTAATAGTAACATTCAACAACATAAATTATTGTTCGACTATAGTAGTTTATAATAATACTATACCAGGATCCACATATGAATGTATGGGGGCAATTGCCCCATTGAATTTGAGAGAAAAAAGTAGGAAGTATATATCTGTATATATATTGCTCTCATTTTAATAATGTGTTTGCTCTCATACAAATTTTATTTCAAGTATATTACGTAATATATAAAAAATCAGTCATGTCTATAGAATATATATTAAAATACTTATTTATTGAAAATGAGTTGTGACTGCGGTAACAAATTTTTAGTGTGTAAATAATATTTTTTATTTATGTGTAAAAAAATTTATGTTATTAAATATCAACCCAATAGAAAAAAGTTATTATTTTATATAAATTTAATCTATTAAGGTTATGGAAATAAATAATAATAATAATTTAATTAGCTGATTATTCAAAATATAAATAAGACTATCAGCTAGTATTTAATAATTTTTCTTGAAATTTAATTGATATAATATATATTTAATGGATAGGGAATGCCTAACAAGACACTAAATATTAATGATAAACAAATTATGCAATGTTTTTAAAATATTGAAATGAAAAACTACTTTTAAATTAATATAATTTTTTATGTGTTAATTAAATTATTAAAAATATGACTAATATGTTTTAAATTTTGAATATCTAAATATACATGTTATTTTTTTTTATTATTTTCGTATATTATCTTTGTCCCTATTACTAAAATTTTACATTTATATTATACTTACAATTAAATCACAATAAGTACATTTGGATAGAAAGTCTTTTGGCATTAAATAGAGAATTTAATTTTAATGTACGGACAGTATGAAACGTTTTACAAAATCAGTACAATCACAACTATTTTTTTGGATGACTATTTAAACAATCAATATAAAAGATAATTATTTTTGTTAATGTAACGCTATTTGATTGGATGCACGTGTAAAATAATTTTATACTAACATTGCATCAAAATTAAAAACTTAAATATAAGAGAAGTAATTTTTTTATTTATTTTTAGTTAGAAAACAATTTCAATAAAATTAAAAACAGGGCCATAGAAATTTCCTATTATAACAAAACTTCAGGGGTTATATAAACTTGAGATTGCAACTGTCAGCTATTAATGTGTTAATGATACACAAGTATAGGTAAATCTCATCAAGTAAATGGCTCCGGAAATGGAACAAATTAAGAATAGATGAATCATATCTCATCTTGAAACGTTCCTGGCCTCTATGTCCTGAAGTCTTAGGGTAACAGCCCTCTTGTGAGCTTCAAGACCTTCAACTTCAGCCATGGTTGCCACATATGGTCCAAGTCTTCTAAGACCTTCCTCTGTGAGAGACTGCACTGTTATGTATTTAAGGAAAGAGTCCAGTGACACGCCACCATACATCCGGGCATATCCATAAGTTGGAAGGACATGGTTTGTCCCGCTTGCATAATCACCAACACTCTCAGGCGTCCACGGCCCCAAAAACACAGAACCTGCAGAGGCAAATCAGAGTCATTATTTACACCTATAATTCCTGAATTGTGATCTGGGATGTGAAAATAAGGTTCATCAAGATCTAAAATGTTTAGAGAAGGGGAAAGAAACAAAAACTAAAAATTATCCCTGCCTCAAGATAACTTTTAAGATAATCTATGTAATTCCAAAATATAGAGACACAAAAAACATGTCCTGAGGACGATTTTTAAGGCAATTTCTATACTTCCAAAAATAAGGGATGTGAGAGATCCGTGACTAGCCGCCACAAAGGCCAACCAATAATCCTCCACGCCTTACATAAAATAAATAGAGCAAGAAAGGAGAACTTAAGACTGATACCTGCATTCTCAATAAAACTCTCCCACTTGTCAGCATCCTTCACATTGATAATTAGATGCTCTGGTGCATATAAGTTTGAGAAGGTGATAGCCTGAAAGACGCAAAAACAAACTTAATTTTGTTTAATGCTTGATATCGATGAATTCAGATATAAATACAGCAGTAATTTAAGGCCAAACTTCATCTACCCCAACTAATTTAAGGCCAAACTTGGATGGGGTATTTGATTAGGTTAGGCATAACACTATTTGCTGTGCATGTATGGAAATACAAAAAGGAAACCTAATTAGTGATCACTTTTACTGATTCCAGAGAAAATGTTTTTCTCTTTATCTTATGTTCAGTTATTATCATCCTTATACAGAAAGAAAAACTTACCTCAAGCATGTCACGTGCATGCACGATAAAACTGTGGCCAAGAGCTTTCGAGGCAAACTCTCCTCTAGGAAGACTGTTGCACTGCTTGCTGAGTTCCTCTTGTATTGAGTTCAGATCCACACCATCTCCAGCTGTCACAAGAACAACCTGACTATCCGGTCCATGCTCAGCCTGGAAATTATAAATTATGTGCATAGGAAATGAGTCATGTAGAAAGAAACCACAAGAGATCTGGAAATAAGAGCATATTAAAAAAGTCATTGAACCTGGGAAAGCAAATCAGCAGCAACATGAGAAGGAATTGCATGCTTATCTGCAATGACCAAAACTTCAGATGGACCAGCTGGCATGTCAATTGAAACCATGGCCTCACTGTTCTGCAGAAGATTTTGAAATTAAACGAGAGAAGAAAAAAGCTCTGTGATTGAAAGTATGAAACACAATAGCAGATGCAGATTCAGAGATTTTTTTTTTTTAATTGCTTACTTGAAGTATCATTTTTGCAGCTGTAACATATTGGTTTCCAGGGCCAAAGATCTTTTCAACCTACAAGAGTATCACCACAAGTAGAGTCAAAGATTGATGGAAAAAAATATCAACTCCAAAGTACTTAGATTCCTTTTTTTTTTTCTCTTTCTTTTTTTTTTTTCAAGAAAATGGGTACATTTAAGTACTGTTATATCACCAGATTACGATGTCTATTTAGTATCTGCTTTGCTGCTTAAATATGAATAAATTACTTCTGACATATCATCAAGAGTTATGGTCACCATGTATTCATTGCCACAAAATAAGACAAAATAAGACAAACCAAGACATTCAACTAATACAACAGGGATGTGAAGTTCAAGCATTTAGACTGATTAGGGGATGAGTTTCACCATATCTATCATGAATTAGTAATTTTGTTAGAATTGGATATACCGATAAACACAAAAACTAACTAAACGGTGAAATAGGAGGAGAAGAGTTCTGATGAGAAGTTAGACACCTTAGGACAAGTTTCTGTTCCCCAAGCCATTGCAGAGATGGCCTATAATGGAAACCAATGCAATAGTAGCATTAGTTTAATTCATGATAATAAATGCAACGTAGATACATAAACAAAAAAGATAAATACGAGGATGATATATTCAAATTATGTAGGCAGAAAAACTTTTGATTATCATGTTTCAAACCTGAGCACCTCCAGCTTTGAGAATGTGAGTCACCCCGGCCTTCTTTGCACAATACAGCACTTCCTGCACAAAAGGGTTGGTTAGAAGAAGAAAAACGTAATGATTATACTTTTCGTACAACATAAAAAAAATACCTTGCATATGTTGCCATCCTGAGTTGGAGGTGTTGCAAGAACAATAGTTTTACATCCGGCAATTTGTGCAGGCTGTAATATAGAATAATGACTCTAAGCTAAATTTAGGAACATAAACATTAATGTTCAAATGAAAACTATAGGAAACCAAAGAATTGTAGGAGCTAGTAAAATATCAGTTCAACTTACAACTGCAAGCATCAAAGCTGTTGAAGGTAACACAGCGGTTCCCCCTGGAACATAAAGACCCACGGAATTAATACTTCTTGCAACTCTCTTGCATTGGACTCCCTGAGATATTTAACAAAACTCAAGACTCTCACGAATAATAAGCGGCAAAACAAAGTCAAGAAGGGGCAAGCATGGAAGCATGATAATGGAAAGATATGAAGTACGTCTACAAAATCGATATCGCTTAAAAGAATGAATGCAAGACACTAATCAAGGAAAAGGATTCATCAAAAGTATTCTATCCAATTGATCTATCTAGCGCTATTTACTATTACTCCTAAATGTACATGAAGCTACTTAACATGTAATTTCACAAAACCAAACTATGCCACAAATTGTACATAGCCATAGTAAGAATTTGCCCAAGGTAAGTCAGAAGCACAGAATCAGCATTGACATACTTTCATGTTCTCAACGCTTCTCTCAGGTGACTTCTGAGCAGCATGAAACGCATATATATTGCCATAGGCAACATCAAAAGCTTCCTTAATATGAGGATCAAGCTACAAAAGACAAAAAACAAGGATATGTTAGCATCAAAACAAGCATCACATGTCCACTAAAATAGAACTTGCAACAAGAGTATCATAGTAAGGTCCCAAAAATGCAACACACCACAGGGTCTGGGAGCTCGGGCACAATTTCAACCAATTTATCCAATTCAACTTTGTCAAACCTTGAAGTATATCTACAAAACCACAAACATAACACTCAAAAGAAGGTTTCAAAATGCACACACAAAAATCTAAAACTTCAAATCAAAATTAAATAACAAAACAAAGAATTCCTTTTCTGATCAGTAAAACAAAAAGTTTAAGAAGCACCAAACTCACTCTTTAACTGCAGCATCCCCTCTTCTCTGAACATCATGAACAATGGGGTTAACCTGCAAAAATAAAAACTGGAACTTTAGGGCAAAAAGCCAAACCCCATTTGAAAAGAGTGACCAAAAAACCAAATGTGGGGCAAACCCAATACCCACCACGCTGAAAATGGAGGAGAAATCGATGCGGGGCCGGGTCTTGAGTCCGAGAACCTCATCGTTTGTGAGCTGCGACAAGCGATAGGTCTTGATGGAATGGGAATTGGAGGAGCAAGTTATGCGGTTACTTGAAATAGTATTCATAGAGAGTGAAGAAGAGGGAGCAAAATTGAATGGTCTAAGGGTGTTGTTACGGTGTGGTCGAATCAAAGAGCAATTCCAGTCGGTGGAAGCTGAAATCGCAGAGTGTATGTTTATCTTCATCATCATCATCATCATCACTGGAACACCACTCTCTGTGAGTTTGGGTTTGGGTTTGCGGCTGAGAAAGTTAGTTCGAGCCTTCGTTTCATGTGGCTGTGGACTCTGGGTTCTGAGAATCACACGCAATTTTGTTTTTTTTTTTTTATATTTATTTTCTTTTGTCATTTTGTGTCTGTAACTTTTTGTAAGAAATAAACATCGTCCCGAAAAAAAAGAAGAAATAATTTAGTTTATAATTCTATTTGTAAACATATGCAATAATTTTTCAAGGAATAGTTTAGTAATTCATATTAGTTTATAATTGTCTAATTGACTAATATATTGACACCACATATTAGTCAATGAAATACTAATGTTATTGTGGTAACATGTTACAGATCTCTGAATTCAGGTAAAGTAACAGGTTTGCTTTTTAAACGAAAATACTAAGATCCTATGTACTATGAAGTATGCATAAATGACATTGTCATCTTTCTCAAGGTTGAATTTTTTTTTCTGAAGAGAAAAAATGGAGACATATAAGATACAAAGGGACACATGAAGAGAGGGAAGAGTACAAAAGGAAAGGGTTATCCCAATAGTTAGTTACTAACATCAAGTTGAATTTTATTTTCACTTCTGTGAACAAAGATTTGCATCTACGGCAATGGGATTTGGATGGTTGAGTTTATCAATTGCATAATATTGAAATGAACAGAGTATATATGTTTAGAAACAGTTATTGTATTCAGATTTATGTGGAAAGAGAAATATATAATTTTTTTGAAAAATTGTTCCTTTCAGCATATTCAAAAGTTATTAACTGTTTCAAAACTCAACGCAACTGTGTAGCAGAAATTGTGACTCCCTCCAGATTCTAGATAACTGATGTAACTTTTTAGAGTTACAAGGATATATGAGTATCTATATACAAAGGTGGTTGTTAGTTACAAATGAAAGAATAGGCTAAACTAATCAATCATAGGACAATGCCTCAAAACCAATGCAAAATATTGACAATCCTCTATCCATGGAAATAAATTTTAAAGTTTTGGTTTCAATTCATGGCCTCTCATGGGGTTTCTGGCTGAAGAGTGATGTCCTGAAAAACCTGCAATCTGTTTCTCCTTGTAAATGAAGAATCACTTTGAATTGCAGGCATTCTTCGGCTTTCCGAGTTTGAAGCCGAAGCTGAAGTCTTGCTTGCTGATTCTGGTCTTTGTTCAGGATTGAAACACAAAGACCGCCTCACGGTTGGATTCCTTGACAACATGCCATTCCCAGGTGGTTGTTGTTGACAGAGAATGTTTGAGTTAGCATTCTCATCATTGACCTCTCCACTATCCTTACCACCATAATTTGCATATGCTCCACTGAATAAATCATCTTGCTCTTCATTTTCTTCTTCTTCGGCTATGTCGGCCCAGCTCTTCTTCTCTATGGTTTTTACATTTGTAACAGATTTCTCAGCAGCAGAAGAGATTTCAGAATCCTGACTTTTGCCTGTGACATTTGCCAAATCGCCATTCAAACCCACGAGAGGCGATTCTGATGGTTTAGATCTCTGGTTACTGCCATCTGCAGGAGGATTATCCAATGTCCCTGCTCTCCACTTTCCATTGGGAGGTGCAGACAAATCATTTGGACTACCAAATGAAGATCTATGATCTGAATGGAAATCTCCCCAAGTCTCCCTTTGATATCCATTATTACTGAATCCCCACGAACATCTTTTCGGCTTATTGTAAGGGACCTTTTGGTCTCTTTTTGCAGGATCTGGTGGAGACTCATACAACCTCCTCCTGGCATTAGATGCCTCCACCTCAGATGTTGAAGACCAATTTTCTGTCTTACATTCAGCCACTTCCCAATTCCTCCCACCCAAGTTTCCGATATTTGGAGCCTTCTTCGGTTCATCAACAGGACCATTTTGTGGAGAACACTGTGATACATTCCTTGCTGATGACGACAAAGACCCCATCTCACTCAGCATTTGTGTGGCACGTTCGTATGATTTGACGAAAGAATCATCCATCTTCCTGTTTTTTGTGGCAGTTGTCACTGCCTGAAGCAGAAATTTTGCTTCTGTAATCTTGTTCATCTGCATCAAACAGATTGCCAAGTTGCATTGCTTGTTCCTGTCAACCTCAAAAGACAGTGCTTTTCTGCAGAAACAAATATGGAAATCATTTCTTTTATCTTCAAAGGAAAAAAAAGAAGAGTATAAAGGCAGTTTCAAGTCCATCTTTAAGAGCTAACCGATAATGTTCTTCGGCGATCTTATAGTCACCTCTCTGCAAGTAAGCCCAGGCCAAGTTCCCTAGTATCCTACATTAAGAGAGATTCATAGTCAGGTGTAAGGCCTCTATAAACTACATAAACAAAATGAAGAAACAGCATGTTTAAAAACAAAATGCACCTTGATATCTCTTGCTCTGCAGTTATTTGGATCTTCCTCCCCTGAGATCTTGCCTGTTTTGTTGACCTTCCCACAAAAGTGATACCATCTTCAATTTGCTTCAACTTGTGATGGAGCATGGCAATCTCTTCATCAACTCTCCCTGACCTCTGTACCAACATAACCAAATCTATTAAATGCAAGATGCAGAGAAATTCATCCAACACAAATGTTAGCTTACAACATATTGGTCTGAAAATAATTCGCCATATTGCTTTATGCCTGTGTCCAAATTATGCACAGAACTAAACAACAAGGAAAAGTATATGGTAATTCCAAGAAATGCGTATTCATCAGTTAAGAGAAGCATCCAAAGAGTTATTTAACAAAAGCATATCCATTATAAGACATGTGTGGTTCTTCCAAGAAAAGCTTGCATTGACATTTTATCCAGTAGAATATTATCTTCAGCCAATGAATAATAAAAGCACCCAAAAAAGAAAGGGGGAAGAGTTCTGATTTACCTTGTAGAGTTCAACCAGGATGTTATCAAGAGATTCTTGGGATTCAGGAAGGCAGAGATGGCGAAACGATTTAATAGCTTCAATTGCCTCATCAGACCTATTCAGCTGCTTCATAACTAAGGCCATGTCCTTCAAGGCACTTTCAACGCGATCTCCAGCATTGATTGCTGCCCAAAACATGGAAATTGATCTAGCTGGATCCCTATCCACCAACTGCAAATCAAGGATTATAACTCATTTTTATCTCAGAAACTCCATGAAACAAAATTAACTGATAGAAACAAATCATCAAACACTTCATTAGCATTCTTCCAATCAAACTTATTGACCCCTAGGTAATCATTTTTAATGCCTTCTTCTGTCCCCAATTGCAAGTATTCCTTAGCTCTAATACATCTCTCTTAAATCTTCCCTCCCCCCCCCCCCCCCCTTTTTTTTCTTTTTCTTTTTCTTCTACCAAGACCAATGATTATAAACACATTCAAACAGATAAGAAAAAAGAGGCAAAAAAAAAAAAAACTTTCCCACAATGGAAACTTCAACACCAAGCAACCAATGGACTCTAGCAAAAAACATTGATATTCAAATGAATAAAACCAAAGAAAAAAAAAAGTACCAATTTCAATAAAGAAAGAAAACGGGAAATGAAACTTAAAAAAAAAAAAAAAAACCCTGTCAATTTACCTGAACTTGCTTAGCCTTCACGTAAGGTGAGTCCCCAGCAGGGACTTTGTGAATCACGTGAAAAAGATCATCTTTGTTCTGAGGATAAGAAGATGCTGCTACTGATGGTGATGATGTTTTACTCTCTGACTCTGACAGTGCCATGTTCGGAGAACGCGAAGAAGAAGAAGAAGAATGCCTTGTCGTCCACGACGGCTGTGGCTGCGGTGGCGTCACAAAGCACCTCGCAGGAGAGCTTCTTTCAAACATCATTCTGAGAAAAGAAAGAAAAGAAAAACGGGATAATTTTCCCAGCAAGGATTTTCCCGGGAAAAAAGAAAGGTGAATTGTACTGTAAAGATGCAACATTTTATAGATGTAGAGAGATGGTCCTGTGGATGACACGTGCCCCTGGTGTCTAGTCCCACGATTATATTATTATTGTTGTTGTTAAGGCATTAGTTACTGGTGTTTTATGGATCATCAATGTAGCCAGTTATATTCGTAGTATCAGGTATTGGGTCTTCTGAATGAAAGCATGGAATATGCAACTTGGATAGTTTATGTGATTATTCCACCCATTTACAATAATGATGACATTTTGATTGAATTAATTTTCATTTACATTGTTGTAAAATAATATGTTGCTGCTCCATGTGCCTTCTTGTTTCGAAACCCTGCCGTTGGTCATCTATGATAAAGTAACTTGCCGCTCCAATTTTGAGATGGTTTGGAAGAATACACCAACATTCACATATTTATCTAAGGTGGCTACTCCAATGAAGATTTTATGAATGAAGATTTTATGAATGTTATCATGTGAAAATATTTCATTGGATGATAGATTGTAGGACTTGATTTTTATTTAAAATAAAAGTGTTACCTTTATTCAAAGTGTTGCTAAACAAATAAGTTACACTTTTTAAACAAGGATCATCATGAGAATATACTTTTAACATCTTTATGGGAGTAGTTGCCTTTATTTAATTATCTCCCTAGTAAATTTCCTGCATGGTTATTTTTTTTAAAAAAAAAAAAGGTTATCTAAACGGGTTAATAGTTAAATTTATCTATGAAAAATAATTCATTTTTTAAATTAATTTTTAAAAGATTAAATTAATTATATTAGTCATTAAAAGATAAAATATAAATTAAATTAGTCATTTCGTTAGTTGGATGATGATATGTCATGTTAAGTGTCATGTGACATGACGTAATAGATTAATGTCACGTGTCACAAAATAATTGGCAATGTATCAGGTTAATGACATGTGACATACCACAAGTTATCTGATACATCATAAATTTATTTAAAATCAAATTAATTTCTGAAATTATACACCTAAATCATTTTCATCCTTAAAATTTTAAAAATGAATGAAATTAATCTTTATATAAATCTCTCCTATTTTTTCTTCCTAATATTAAATTTTTAATACTACTAATTTTAATATTATTTTTTAGATCTTAATAAATAAAATATATTTACATAAAATAATAAAAATAATTAGCTTATTACAAAGTTATTTTATCATTTGTATTTTCAAATTTTTTATTTTTAAATTTTTATTTTTTTTAATAAAATTTTTTATTTAGATCATTTTATCAAACTATTATTAATTATATATTTAATATTTTAATTTTTTTAATCTTACTTAATAATATAGTAGTTATTTTAAATTTAAAATTTTTAGATTTTATAATTTTTGTTATTGTTTAACATATGTGATAGAACTAGATAATTAAAAATTGATTTGTGGGATCTCTGGTTTAATCTTAATATCTTAATGTATTTTTTTTTAGGATTAATCTCTACATACAAGCCTTTTCACTATATAAGTACAAGTCTTGAAAATTCCTAATCCGTAAAACTTGCTTCTTATGGCATGTATGTTTCACGCACCTCCTTAACAGATTTTTCAATTAATTAATGCACAAATATATAACTTCCTTTTTTGAAAGGATTTTCGTTTCCTTTTTTGAATTCCTTCTGCGTTTTCTTGTCTTCTCTCTTCGATCTCTTTCGTGTGTTTCTCTCTCCCTTCTCCTTTGCCGTTTACGTAAGTTCTCTCTCTGTTCTCTTTCTTCGTTTTTCTCGTTTTCCATTGTTTCTGAAATTAAGCTCTGAAATCGTTTTGAAGATAATGGATAATTCAACTTCAGATTATCAGCTGAACCAGAGCGAAGTAGATTTTGAATTTGAATCCAATGAAGTTTCTGAGGTGTGGTTTAATTCCAGTTAATAATTGAATTTGAATTTGAATCCAGTTAGTAGTTTATAATTGTATAGTTGAATAATGCGTGAACCTTGTCTGTGAAATTTGCTGTTTATTATTCCTTGTTTGAATTAAATCTAATGTACTAGTTCTGATGAATTTTTTGCATTTTATATCAGACGTTCAGGTGTAAATCAAGAATATTTTGGTGTATTTTAGGAAAGTTTAGGTATATTTATAGTTTATAACTTTTCATCTCACTGAGGATGAATTGTCTTATTCTCTTAGTGAATTGTTTTAGTTTCTGTTTAATGATGATTCATGAATCTGATTTTTGTTATTTTTTATGATGGTTTTATAGTTCTATTTGCATTTTATAGTTTATGCTTGTTTTAATATGGTGTATTTTTGTGTATTTTGCAGCCCCTCTATGGTATTGATAAGCAGTTTATTCTCCACATACAAGCGTTTTTCTCATACAAGTCTTTACAAGTCTTCTCCTCCTTTTATTGTTTTAAATCCAATCAAGTGGCTGAGGTGTGGTTCAATTCAGAAGAAAAATGTAGCATTAGAGGAAACATTTTTATGTACAAAAATGTTATTTGTACACTAAAATCAACTACTAATAAAACCAACCACCAATGTATTTGTGTATAAATACATGTGTGGTTTAATTTATTTCAATGTATATTTGTATTACAGTATGTATTTTATACTGGTGGCTGACTTTGGTGGCTAATTTTAGTGTACACGTAGCATAACTCATTTCTGTATTTGTAACAAATTTGGGTGTAAAACGAAGATATTTGGATGTAACACGAAGATATTTGAGTGTATTTTAAGGAATTTTGGGTGTAGTTTTATTCTTATAAGTTCTGCATAATTTAGAACTCTTTCTCTTCCTCCTCCTCATCTTCTGTTGCTTCTTTTTTTTTCATCATCATCACCATCTTCTTCTTCTTTATTTCTTATTCATTTTTTTTTGTTTTACCTTCTCAAGTTTCTTCTTGTTTTACTCTCTTGACAAGAATAAAAACAAAAAATCAAACAAAGAAGAAGAAGAAATACATAATGCTCCAAAATTACTTGGAAAATGATGAATTTACATTCATTTAACTAAAAGAAAGAAAGAAATAAGGAAAAGAAGAAGACAAAAATACAGCATCAGAGGAAACATTTTTCTATACAAAAATGCTATTTGTACACTAAAATCAACCATTAAAATCAGCCACTAATGTATTTGTGTATAAATACATGTGTGGTTTGATTTATTTTCAATGTATATTTGTATTCCAATATGTATTTTATACTGATAGCTGACTTTTGTGGCTGATTTTAGTGTACACGTAACATAACTCATTTCTGTATTTACAGCAAATTTGGGTGTAAAACGAAGATATTTGGGTGTATTTTAAGAAATTTTTAGTGTATTTTTATTCTGATAAGTTCTGCATAATTCAGAACTTTTCTTCTTCATCTTCCTCATCTTCTGCTGGTTCTTTTTTTTTCATCATTATCACCATCTTCTTCTTCTTTTTTTTCTTATTCATCTTTTTCTTTTTATTTTACCTTCTCAAGTTTCTTTTTGTTTTACTCTCTTAATAAAAATAAAAATAAAAAAATCAAATAAAGAAAAAGAAGAAACACATAATGCTACAAAATTACTTGGAAGAGGATGAACTTACATTCATTTAACTAAAAGAAAGAAAGAAATAAGGAAAAGAAGAAGAAGAAAAAAATGCAGCATTAGAGAAAATATTTTTCTGTATAAAAATGCTATTTGTACACTAAAATCAGCCACTAAAATCAACCACCAATGTATTTGTGTATAAATATATGTGTGCTTTAATTTATTTTCAATGTATTATTTATATTCCAGTATGTATTTTATACTGGTGGCTGACTTTGGTGGTTGATTTTAGTGTACATATAACATAACTCATTTCTGTATTTGCAGCAAATTTGGGTATAAAACGAAAATATTTGGGTGTATTTTTATTCTGATAAGTTCTGCATAATTTAGAACTCTTCATCTTCCTCCTCCCCATCTTCTGTTGTTCTTCTTCATCTTCTTATTTCATATTCTCATAATTATTTTTTGGAGGAAAAAATTAAACAAAAAAGAAAAAAATACATAATGTTACAAAATCAAAAGAATAAGGAGGAGAAACATGATGATGAAGATGAAACACGCAAAGAAAAATGATGAGAAACACAAAGAAAGAGGAGAAGAAGAAGGAAGAAGAGGAGGAGGAGGAGGAGGAGAAACGCGAAGAAAAAATGACAGTTATGATTTTTATCGAGGAAGAAGAAGAAGAGTCGTTCTTAATGGCGAGGGAGCGCTTTGGAAACGTGATGTGCGTGTTAACACGCTTTTGTGGGTGAGTGTAGCTTCTGTTGGGTTTGGCCCAACTTGTAAGACTTGTAAACCAAAAAGACTTGTATGTTTAGCATGACTGTTTTTTTTAAGGTGTTTGCTACGGTACGATGATAAATTCATACGTACCGATACATTTAAAATATAGACAAATAATAACAAGCCACGTATAATTTATTTTTCACATCAACATTTAATTTTTGTTTTTTTAAATATATTATATCACCACTTTTACTAATACACCCATTTAATTAAATAAAAATAAAAAAATATTTTTTATTTAATTTTATAAAAAGTCTTAAATATCCTTCTTTTATTTAATTAGACAAAAATATCATTTTAAATTAACGAAATTTTAGAATTCAATTAATCCTAATTTTATAGTTTCAAATAATTTAAACAACAAAACAAAAACATATTAAAAAAACAAAAAATCAAAATTTCTTCATCTTCTCCAATTTCTCTAATCATTCATGCCCTCTCTAAGCAAAACATATCAAAGAAACACAAAATCGATCGTTCTTCGTCTTCTCCAATTACCCCTGTGAAGCAAAGCAGTGAAAATTTCAAACCAAAACCCTAGGTTCTTTGCCGCCGCCGTCCCAAATCAAGTGGAGGGTTGGATTCTTCCGGAGGCACGCTAACGCTTCGATTCTTCCTTCTGGGGTTGGTGTAAGATTCAATATACCATCTTTGGTGAGAAACAAATTAGAACTACAATCATCAACGGAACATGGTTACATGACAAAAATAAAAGAACTCAAAATTCTTATAATAATGATTCTGTAGTTCATCCACCTCATTATTGATTAATGGATGGATGGATTCAAACATGTGAAAACCAGAAAAGCAAAATAAAATTGGAACTCAAAACCAAACGAATGAAACGAACTCAATGGCACAGGTAGCAAGCAAATTAAGAGAGATTTCATATACAAAACAACCAAATTAAAGCATTCGTAGCTTAATATATATGATCTTACACCTATCTACAGCCAGATAGGGAGCCAAATCTTTCCTTGGATTTTAAGTGTTTGATTCTGACAGAAGATGAGTGTGGAAGTTGTGGAACTGGAAGTCTGGAACATTAAACTCATTGTGCATGTCTATGAAGAACTTATCAACAATGTCCAAATAAACAGAACTTATCAACAATCTCAACAACAATGATTGTATGCGGACAAAAGTTTAGACCAATTCTTTTCTCCAACTTCAGCGACGGCACTTCCATCAACCCCAGAAGGAAGAAACGAAGCGTTAGCGTCCCTCCGGAGGAACCCAACCCTCCACTTCATTTGGGATGGCAGCGGCGAAGTACCTAGGGTTTTGGTTTGAAATTTTCAATGCTTTGCTTCATAGGGTAATTGGAGAAGAAGAACGATTAATTTTTTGTTTTTTTGATATGTTTTGCTTAAAGGTAGCATGAATGATTAGAGAAATTGGAGAAGATGAAGAAATTTTGATTTTTTTATTTTTTTAATATGTTTTTGTTTTGTTGTTTAAATTATTTGAAACTATAAAATTAGGATTAATTGAATTCTAAAATTTTGTTAATTTAAAAGGATATTTTTGTCTAATCAAATAAAAGAAAGATGTTTAAGATTTTTTATAAAATTAAATAAAAAATATTTTTTTAATTTAATTAAATGGGTGTATTAGTAAAAGTGGTGATATAATATATATTTAAAAAAACAAAAATTAAATGTTGATGTGGAAAATAAATCCCACGTAGATTGTTATTATTTGTCCATATTTTAAACGTATCGGTACATATGAATTTATCATCGTACGGTAGCAAACACCTTTTTTAATATTATTATTAGGGCAATTCATCTCATTAAACCAAATGCATACCAATATTACCTGGATGTCCAAAGTCCCAAAGCTAATTTCTATATAAATCAAATTGATTAAATTCGATTTATTGAAACACGAAGTAAATTCGAATTAGGTAAAAAAACGTTGCTAAACAAAAATCAAATCAAGTGGATTCGATTTAAGTGCATGGTTAAAATGGTAGCAAAAATAAATTTACTTCTATTTATAAGTAAGAGTAAATCGAATTCAATAGATTCGATTTAGCCAACTAAAAAAACGCCCAAGGTAATTCAAAACTAATGGATTTGATTTGATAATTTTGTAAATTGACACCAATTGTTTCGATTTACTAGTTGTTTTCATCTCCCATAATTCAATTTATACATTACTGACGATTTTTTTTCTATTTTATCACTGTTTCGCATACAATTTTCATAAGTATACTTTTCTTTTTTATTTATTATTTCATCAAATTGTATTAAATGTCCATCATTTACATCTTTATATTTTATATATAATATTTTCATCAAATTGCATTATGAATTTATCATTAGCCAGTACTATGTATAAATCGATTTATTATGAATTTTTCATTTTTTTCTTATTTTTAATACTTTTGAGCTTTTATTATTATAAATTTTTAGTATTTTGTGTACTCCTTATTTTAGAGATTTTTAATATTCTTGTACTATTAGTACTCATATTTTTAGTAAAAATATTATATATATATCAAAAATTAAATACTAAATTAACCGTTATGTAATTGTGTATAAATATTGTTTAACTTATTTTAAAGTCTAAATTATACTTTTAATTTAATTTTTTTATTTTAAGTACTTATATAAATGATATTATTTTTACTCATTATCACTACTTTGTATAAAATAGAAAATCTATAAATTTAAAATTGATACAAAGAAAAAATATTATATATAAAATACAAAGATGTACATGATGAACATTCAATACACTCTGACGAAATAATAGATAAAGAATAAAGTATACTTATGAAAATTGTATGTGAAACAGTGATAAAATAGAAAAAAAAAAGTTAATAATGTATAAATCGAATTATGGGACACGGAAACAACTAGTAAATCCAAACAATGGGTGTCGATTTACAAATTCATCAAATTGAATTCATTGATTTCGAATTACCGTGGGCATTTTTCTAGTTAGCTAAATCGAATCTATTGAATTCGATTTACTCTTATTTATAAATCAAAACAAATCCATTCGATTTGCTACCATTTTAACCATGCATTTAAATCGGATCCACTTGATTCGATTTTTGTTCAGCAATATTTTTCACCTAATTCGATTTATTTAAAAATGTGCTTTGAGATGTTGACGTTGCATTTTTTAGCTTGGGACATTCAAGTAATATTGGTATGCATTTGGTTTAACGACGTGAATTGCCCTTATTATTACTTGCTTATTCCATTTCTCTCTGTCTTTTCAATTGTTATTATTTTTTTTAAAATTTAATTTGCTAAAAAAAATTTTAAACTAAAACAAATATTGAATAAAAATGGACAACTAATTATAGATTGTACTGAGTTTTGGGTGAGATTCAAAAAATTAAAATTTTTAGTATATAATTAAAAATATTTTGATAAAATTATTTACATAAAAAAAATTTACTACAGAAGAACTAGAATTTGAAAATATAAAATCTAAAAGAGGAAGTATATGGAGCCAATGGAATATATATACAATGTGTACAATGGGGGTATAGGAATGTTCGATTCAGTAGGATATCAGATGTTTATTATCCCTGGTACTCGGATGGTTATTTTGGATAGTATGGGTGTATTGTGTTTGAAAAATTAGTAGTATCTTACTTTGGATGTTCATTTTTTAACTTATATTAGACTAAATAAATAGCCCATTTTACATATTGTACAAATACTTCATTGGCTCCCTAGCGGGATTCAATCTAAAAATAAAAATAAAAAATAACTTTGTAATAAATTGATTATTTTTAGTTTTTATTTGAAAAGAAATTGTATATTAAGGTGTAAAAAATGAGATTAAAATTAGTTGGATTAAGAAATATTAAAAATTTAATATTATAAAAAAAATAAAAGAAATTTATATAAAGACTAATTTGATCAATTTTTAAAATTTTAGAGATAAAAATAATTTATGTGTATACTCCTATCAACTAATTTGACTCTAAGTAAATTTATGATATGTCAAATAACACGTGACATACGTGGCATACAACATATTACTAATCTGACACATCAACCAATCATCTTGTGATGTGTGACATTAATTTATCATGTCATCATGTCATATAACATTTAACGTAATACGTCATCATCTAATCAATGGAAGGACCTTACGTTTTATCTTTCAAAAATTACAGCAACAACAATGATAAAGCCTTGTCCCACTAGGTACAGTCGACTACATAGATCAAACGATGTATTTGAGCTCTATCATGTCTACAGAGAGATCATTTATATGTAGATCTTTTTTAACCACCTCATGCATGATTTTTGTAGGTCCTCCTCTGTCTTTCACCCCTTATCCATTTTCTATCTCATCCACCTTTCTGGCTGGGTACTCTATCGGTCTTCTTCTCACATGTCCAAACTACTTGAGATGCGATTCTACTATCTTTTTCACAATAGGTGCTACTCTCTTTTTCTCTCTCTCTCTCTCTCTCTCTCTCTCTCTCTCTCTCTTTCTCTCTCTCTCTCTCTTATATATTCGTTCCTTATTCTATCCAATCACGTATGATCACTCATTCATCTCAATATCTTCATCTCAGCTACACTTAACTTATGTTCGTACTCCCATTTGACCGCCTAACACTCTGTACCATAAAAGCATAGCCGGTTTAATAGCAGTGCGATAAAATTTACCTTTAAGTTTTAAATGCACTTTTTTGTCACACATAAAACCAGATGCACTCCGTCATTTTGACGAACCTGCTTGGATCCTATGATTTACATCCTGTTCAATCTTTCCATTATCCTGTATGATGCACCCAAGATACTTAAAACTTTTAACTTTTTGTAGGATGTTTTTCCCAATTTTCACCTCTATATTAGGGTTTTTCTTTTGACGGTCGAACTTACATTTTATATATTGCGTCTTGTTACGGCTTATGCGCATACCATACATTTCTAGAATTTTTCTCTATAAATACAACTTCTTATTTAGGTTTTCCCCTGATTCTTTCATAAGGACGATATCATTGACAAAAAATATATATCATGGCACATGTTCTTGGATATGCTCTGTGAGTGCTTCAAATACTAATGTGAAAGGTATGGACTTAAAGATGATTCCTGGTGTAATCCTATACCAATAGAAAATTCTTCCGTCACACCACCTTGAGTCTTCACACTAGTTGTAACCCCATTATACATATCTTTAGTTGCATGAATATATGTGTTGAGTTAAGAAATTAACCAAATTAATTAGTGATGACAAACATTATTTTTGGGTAAAATAAATAATTTGTGTTAAGTAATTATAAATTGAATATTACTAATTATGTATTCTTGCAGGCCAAAATGCAATAACCCAAATGAAATGAAAAGCAAAATGCAAGGATTTTGGGCTGAAAGAAATATCAGAAGCCCAAGGAATCAAAACTAAAGAAATCAAAGCGGGCCAAGCATATCACTACCCGATCCAAACCCGTGTCCATCCCACAAAGCTTCTCATGCAAGATTGAAGTCTTCACTCCTTCAATGTGCTTCAATCAAAAGCAACGTTCATCTCTGTGAGTTGGTCAAAAACTCAGAAAAGTGAGAAAGAGAGAAAGAGCTTCTTCCCTAAGCTAGTCACCAAAGAAGCAAGAGAGAGAAGGATTAAGCTTGAATGGCAGATGTCAAATCACCAAGCTCAAACCAAATCAAGCTTAGGTTAAAGGTAACTCATTTCCTCTTGCATGCATCAGATCTTCTTCTCTTCTTCCAAACTCTCTGCAAGTCCGAAAATGGCATACAAGAAAAATTTGTTTTCTGCCCTAATCTGCTGTATATCTACGACCACAAGTGATTTTTGGGGACCAAGTAGCTTCTCAATGGCTCAGATTAAGTTAACCATTGAAAGATTTTTGTGGTTGTTGTTGAATGGCTTTCGGTCAAGATGAGGAAGTCAGAAGGAGAGTTTCTACTCTGAGAATTAAGGAGAAAAAGTGAATCTGTGGGTTGGTGAAGCTCAAGGCTCAAGGTGTTGACCTTGGAAGAAGAACCTAGCAACATGCAAGGAGATAAAAGAAGACTTTCTGCTCATTTAGAGACAAGGAGAGAAAACCTGAGTTAGAGAGTAGTGTTCTGAAAGGAGGTTTCTCTACTTGGATAATGCTTTCTTTCAAAGAAGCATTCGGCCAATACTGAAGAACTCAAGCTGAGGTTTGCGAATCTGGTTTTGCACATAGCAAAGAGGCTGCTGATGAAGTCAATCTCCTTCATGTTTTACTGATTGTAATGTACTTTTCAATGTTTATCTTTCTGTAATTTCTTGCGAGAAAAGGCATTGTGAGGAAACTCAAGTAAAAGCCATGAGTGGAAAAAGGCTGAGTGAAACACTTGAGAGAAAAGCCTAGAGTTATTTTCTGATTTCTTTAGGTATGTCTATGTCTTGTATCTTGTATCTGTGAGGTATCCCTTTCTTAGTTGGGTTAGCACTAAGAGTGAATAGTTAGGTAATAGCATAGCCAATGTCAAGTTAGGTTAGAATTTGAGTGTGGAAGGATTGGGTCAATCCTGTGGAATTGATGTATGTAATACTGTTAACTATAGTGGAAATTCCTCCATTGTTGTGGAGGAGACTGGACGTAGGTTGCATAGCAAAAGGCAACCGAACCAGGATATATGCTGGTGTTAGCTTTTCTCTTCTCTGCACTGTTCTGTTTTCTGATATTCATGAGACAAAAATAAATTGTCTCATAAATTTTCGCTGCTGAGTTCAAACAGAATCAGAATTGAAAGTTTGTTTAAAAAGGTTCGTAACAACAACTAAAAGAAAGGCATAGATTCAACCCCCCATTCTTTAAGCCTACCACAACCTTCAATTGGTATCAAGAGCTAAGGTCTCAAGAATCAAGCTTAACCGCTTGGAGCAAAGATCCAATGGCGAACAACTTGGGCACAACCACAGTTGCCTACACCCTCACTGAATGCCATTCAAACAACCGGCCACCTTTCTTCAACGGGAAGAACTACTCCTACTGGAAAGAAAGGATAAGGATTTTCATCCAATCCATTGACTACAACATATGGAAGATTGTTGTGAGCGGTCCCAAGATCCCATAAAAAACAAGTGCTGATGGAGTGGTAAATCCAAAAGAAGAAGCTGAATAGAATGAAGATGATAAGAAGAAGATAGAGCTGAATGCTAAAGCAATCAACCTTCTTCACTGTGCTATCAGCTTTGAAGAGTACCGGAAGTTGTCTAGATGCAAGACAGCCAAAAAAAATTGGGAAAAACTCTAGGTTACACACGAAGGCACTAAATAAGTCAAAGAAACGAGGATTGATATGTTGCGAAAAGAGTACGAGATGTTTAGCATGAAAGATGGAGAAAGCATTGATGAAGAGTTTGAGAGATTCTCAATCATAATCAACAACCTTGATGCTATGGGTACAAACTATGCTGAACAAACCTTGGTGAGAAAACTCCTTAGAAGCCTCACAAAAGAATGGGAAAACACTGCCACTGTCCTAACCGAGAGTAACAACATAAGTCCCATAACCTATGATGAGCTGAGAGGAAAACTCCTTGCCTATGAAGCCACACACACAAACACAGACTCAAAGAAAAAGGGAATAGCCCTCAAGTCACAAATAGAACCGAAAGAGAGTGAGTCTAGTGATGGTATTTCAGATGACGAGCTTTTGTTTTTTGCTAGGAGATTTAGAAGGATGATGAAGAACAAGGGCAAATACAAGGGTTCAAGTTCAAAGGAGCACAAGATCGACTTGAGCAAAGTGACGTGCCATCACTGCAAGGAGGCTGGACACTTCAAGCTAAACTGTCCAAAGCTTAAAAAGGAGGACAAATGAAAGAAGGAAAGGAAGAGAGTACTCATGGCAGCTTGGGAGGATCTTGAGAACGACTCAAATGAAGAAGAAGAATATGAAGGAGATGACAAAGACTGCTTCATGGCTGGAAACAACAATCTTGATGAGATAAATTACTATGATTTGACCATTGAGGACTTACATGCTATTATTGATGATCTCACTTTAAACACCTCAAAACTGCTTGACAAGTACAATGAATGCAGATCTAAAAGAGATGTGTTAAGAGCTGAAATTAATTTTTTAAAAGAAAAAGTGAAGGAAACTGAATGTGCTTTGGACATCATTGAAGAAAACAGATTTCTAAAATCTGAACTTGAAAAATTAAAAGGAAAGCACATTGTGGATCCTTCTCATGAGTTAATTACTGAAAATGAAAGATTAAATGATATGATTAAAAGGCTGAATGGTGACTTAGCAAAATTTGCTCAAGGTTCTAGTAACTTGAACAAATTACTTGCAAGTCAAAGACCATTATTTGAAAAATCTGGTTTAGGCTACATAGCCAAGGAAGATGCAGTTTCCAACACTTCCTCTATAAAATTTGTGGCTTCTTCATCAAATACCAAATCCATACTAAACAAATCGGGTATTAGATATGTTTCAACTTTTGAAAAAAATTTTGATGAAGTATACACAAGTGAAACTGAGCCTTCACCAAGAACTGATCTGAGTTCAAACCGGCCAGGTTTGGGTTACATTTCGAAAAATGAGGTTGTTTTCAAGAAACCACCATTTTACAACAAAACCTCATTTTCAAAAGGTAAAAATGTTCAAAGAAATTCTGGTGAAAATGCTTTTGCAAAGAGGAATAACTTTAATAAAAACTAGTTTGTCAAAAGAAATGCATCTCCTCCAAAAACCAGAAAATTTCAACACTTTAATCATTTCAAGCAATATAACTCACCTCAATTTTAGCGACACACATCAGAAAATCATTGTCAATTGCAAGAAAATTGGTCACTCATATGCACAATGTTTCATTGAAAAAAGAGTTATAAGAAACAAAGTTTACAATGTTGTTTGTGATTTCAATGCACTTGGGCAATCAAGATGGATTAACTTCAAAGGATCCAAATTAATTTGGATACCTATGGCTACTTGAAACTCTTCATACAGATTTGCCTAGCATCCAAGAACAAAAAGGACATGTGGTACATAGATAGTGGATGTTCAAGGCACATGACTGGAAGGTCAACCTACTTCATCAAACTAAATAAGTATGATGGAGGTTTTGTGACCTTTGGAGATGATGGTAAAGGTAAAATCATTGCTGTTGGAAAAGTAGGTAATGAGCAATCTACTTTCATTGATGATGTACTTTTGGTATGTGGTTTGAAGCACAATCTTTTGAGTATAAGTCAGTTATGTGATTTAGGATATTTAGTGACTTTCAAAAGATTTGAATGCTGTGTTGTTAATGAAAGGACAAATGAAGTGATGTTTGTTGTCAAGCATTTTAATAATATGTATGGACTTACTCTTGATAAACTAAAGGATCAAAATGTAGCTTGTCTTCACTCTAAAGAATCTGAAAAGTGGTTATGGCACAAGAGATTGAGACATGCAAGTATGTTTCAAATAAATAAACTTGTAAAGAAAGAATTAGTAAGATGTCTTCCTTTGATAAAGTTTGACAAAGACATCACTTGTGATGCTTGCCAAATGGGAAAACAAACCAAAAGTTCTTTTAAACCAAAGGAAGACATCTCTACTAAAAGACCACTTGAGTTGCTACACATTGATTTATTTGGTCCAACAAGAACTCAAAGCCTAGGTGGTAAATATTATGGTTTAGTAATTGTGGATGACTATACTAGGTTTGGTTGGATTTTGTTTCTTGCACACAAAAATGAAGCCTTTTCGGCCTTTGAACCTTTTTGCAAGAAAATTCAAAATGAAAATGATTTAAAAATCTCTTCTATAAGAAGTGATCATGGAACTGAATTTGAAAATAATTTATTTGAATCCTTTTGTGAGGAATTTGGAATATCTCACAACTTCTCTTGTCCAAGAACACCACAACAAAATGGTGTTGTGGAAAGAAGAAATAGAAGCATACAAGAGATGACGAGAGCTATGCTTTGTGAGAGTAATGTTTCAAAATTCCTTTGGGCTGAAGGGGTTAACACGGCTTGCCACATTTTGAATAGAACAATCATAAGAAAATTTTTGAAGAAAACCCCTTATGAACTTTGGAAAGGCTACCCACCAAACTTAGACTACTTACACATCTTTGGATGCAAATATTTTATTTTGAATAATAAAGAAACTTTGGGTAGGTTTGATCCAAAGGCGTATGAGTGTTTGTTTGCAGGATATTCCACAACTAGTAAAGCCTATAGGGTTTATCATCAAGATGCTAGAATTATTGAGGAGTCCATACATGTTACATTTTGTGATACTAATTTGGTGCAAAGCATTTTGAAAGATTGTGATGCAGGAAATCAAGCTCAAAAGGAAGATGAAACCACTCAAAATAATGAAAAAGGAAATTCTGGTCAAACTAAACCAGAAACTGCAACTGCTGAAAATTCAAGAGACAATTCCATGTTGCTCATGAATCTGAAGGAAATCCTGAAGCCAGCAGCACCCAGAATCCCTTGGTATCTGAATCTGCCTCCAAATCTATCAGACCTCGTGAATGAAGATTCTTGAATAATTATCCTAAGGAATTTGTCATTGGGGATGTCTCTCATGGAGTGCAAACTCAGTCTTCCACTAGAAAGGCAAATGAAGGATCTAACATTGCCCTTCTTTCACAAATAGAGCCTCAAAACATCAAAGAAGCCCTTAGTGACCCCTCTTGGGTTAAAGCTATGGAGGATGAGCTTCTTGAGTTTGAAAAGAATCAAGTATGGACTTTGGTTCCAAGGCCAAGTGGAAAGAAAGTGATCGGCACCAAGTGGATATTTCGGAACAAGTTGGGAGAAGATGGTAGCATTACAAGAAACAAGGCAAGGCTAGTGGCACAAGGATATGACCAAGAAGAAGGAATAGACTTTGATGAATTCTTTGCCCCTGTTGCCCGAATGGAAGCCATAAGACTTCTCTTAGCTTATGCTGCATTTTGTGGTTTTAAATTATATCAAATGGATGTGAAATGTGCATTTTTGAATGGTGTGATAGATAGAGAAGTGTATGTGGAGCAGCCTCCTGGTTTTGAAAATAAAGAGCATTCTAATCATGTTTTCAAATTGTCTAAAGCTCTCTATGGTTTAAGACAAGCTCCTAGAGCTTGGTATGAGTGACTTAGCTCTTTTCTTTTGAAAAATAATTTTCAAAGAGGCACCACTGACACAACTCTATTTATCAAGAATTCTAATGATTCTTTTATTCTAATCCAAATATATGTTGATGACATTACTTTTAGATCAGCCAATGAATCTCTTTGTTCTGAATTTGGAAAACTCATGACAAGTGAATTTGACATGAGTATGATGGGTGAACTTAATTTTTTCATTGGGCTGCAAATTAAATAAAATGAAAATGGTATTTTCATTCATCAAGAGAAGTATGCCAAGGAATTAGTTAAGAAATTTGGTATGAAAAATGCCAAACCCATGGGAACTCCCATGCACCCTAATTCAAAATTAGATAAGAGAGAAACTGAGAAAGATGTAGATGAGACTAGGTATAGAGGAATGATTGGTTCTCTTATGTACTTAACTTCCTCTAGACCCGATATTGTGCAAAGTGTTGAATTGTGTTCAAGGTTCCAATCCAAACCAAAAGAGTCATATCTTTCTGCAGTTAAGAGAATCATTAGATATGTTCATGGCACATCCAATTTTGGTCTTTGGTATCCTAGGATTGATGATTTTTCTGCAGTTGGTTATTGTGATGCAGATTTTGCTGGTGATAGAGTTGATAGAAGGAGCACTTCAGGCCTATGTTGCTTCCTTGGAAAGTCATTGAATGTTTGGTCAAGTAAAAAGCAACCAACAGTGGCCTTATCCACTGCTGAGGCTGAGTATATTGCTGCTTCTTCTTGTTGTTCTCAGCTTTTATGGTTAAAAACACAGCTTGCCGATTACAAATTAAATGCTGAAAATATTCCCTTGATGTGTGATAATATGAGTGCCATTAATATTTCTAAAAATCCAGTTTTGCACTCTAGGACTAAGCATATTGAAGTGAAATTTCACTCAATAAGAGAACATGTCAAAAAGGGGGATATTAGTATTCAATTTGTTAAATCAGAGGAGCAATTAGCAGATATTTTCACAAAACCATTAGCTGAGGACAGATTCTGTATGCTTAGGACAAGTCTAGGAATTTTGAGTTATGATTCTTTATTTGATAATTGCTTATGAATTTGCTGGAGCTTTTTTTTTTGTCTCATAAACAGGTATGAGACAATTCTGGGCAGAAGATGAACGTTTCCCTTCAATCAGCGAAGTTTGGATTTGTTGCAAGTGAAAAATTAATCTGGGCCAACCTCAAGTCAGATCCGGGTAGCCCTATGTGTTTCCTTTATTCAAACCACCTATGGGCCCAACATGAATGTTGTATTTTTGTTTGTTTGTTATTATGATGGCTTGTGTGTTTAAGTTTTCTTAAAGGGTTTTCATTTAATGTTTCGTGGCCCAAAAGGTTTCCAAGTGGATTTATTTTTTTAGTCCAAAAAAAGGGTTTTAGTTTAATTTTGTTGTCTTTCAAAATTTAAATTAATTTCCAGTTTTATTTTAAAATCAAATAAAATCTTTCTTTTATGAGGTCATGTCTTTTCAAGTCACTTCAAAAGGTGATGCAGTTGCATGGTTTTGGAAATTCACTTTTGGGTACAGTTACTAACACTCCCTCTCTTTCCTCCATAACTTCTCCTCAAACTCTTCAGTTTCTTCCCACTCTCTTTACTGCTTCTCTTCCCTCAAAAGCCTAAATATCACAAAATGAGGAAGAAAACTATTGCTAAAAGGCCTCCTCGTGAAAAAATCTTCAAGCCTCTCACAAAGCCTTCAACCCGCTCTCACGACCGAACCTTCACTCTATCTCCTTCTCCTCCTACCTCTCCTCCTCGGTGTGATCCCATGGCACGAACCAAAAATCCTTCTAGGGTAACTCCTTCCGCCAAGAAGACACCACAGACAAAAGAACCTCCATCCAAGCCAGGGTCATCGAAGCCAAGTTCATCCAAGGGGAAGCGACCAGCCACACCTAAACCTCCACCTGAGCCCACACAACCAAAGTCTAGGTCTGTTCCATTACGCTCTCAAAGAGGAAAAACTCGAGTTCCTCTTAAGTCAGTTAAAGAACCAGACATTGGCCCTTTTGATCACAAAGCTCACTTTTTGACTTCTCATTCGAACTATAACCCTTATAGATTCAAACCTGCCATGAACAATGATTTTTATGAGGGGATTATCCAGTATCATACCCTGTGTCCATCTTTTCTAGCTGATTTGCCATCTTTGAAAAGAAAAAATTTTCCATTTGTTGATAACTTGATTTTTCTGGACTGGAATCATCTTTTTGATATCAAAAAGCCTGTTTACCCCTTGTTGGTCAAAGAATTTTATGCCAACATGACTTATCATGAAGGCACTGCTCACTCATATGTAAAGGGCCAAGACATAGTTTTAAACAATGAAACTATCAGTGATGCTTTGAAGTATACTGATGTTGGGCTTTGTGCTTACACTTCGGTTAAGTGGGATGAAGGTGTTGGAATTTCTTATCATGATGCATTGGCTCACATTTGTGAACATGTTTCTTTAATAGATGGCATTACACCTACTCATAAAGCCCTATGGTATGAGCGTGCTCAGTTGCATCGAATGGTGAACCACATTATTCTTCCTCAAAGTGGCTCATATCAAAGGGTTTCCTACACTGATACTCTTGTTTTATATGCCCTTCTCACCAAAACTGAAATTTCTTTTGCATACTTGATGGTTAGATATATGTTTGACTCTGTTAGGAGTGAAAAAGATAAAGCACTTTCTTATGGCATGTTTCTAACTTGCATATTTGAGTATTTTGGTGTTGACTTGACCAATGAGGATTATCAAAATAGACATTCATACCTAAAAGGGGGTGGTTCAGTGAAACAGAACAAAGGACCTACTCGATCTGAAAGGGTGGTCTTAGATAATGAAGATGATGACTTTGTTCCTGAGGATTCTCCTTCTCTTTCCAATGAGGGTACATCCGTATCTGCTGGGAAGAAATCTGCTCTGCTGAATGTGGTCAAAGATGTTGTTCAGGAGTTTGTCTCCCAATCAAACCACTTAATTGCCATGAGCAAGGAACAAAGGAAGCTAGCCAGCAAGCATGAGAATTTCCTAAAGAAATCAAGGGATAAAGTGGTTGTGTTCATGTCTTTTATCGATAACCTTCAAGAGGATGAAGACCCTGCCATTGATATTGAAGAGGAAGCTAATTCGGAGGGGAATGGTTCTGATGCCTAGAAATTGTCTCATGAAAAACTGCTGCTGCTCTCTTTTTATCTCATAACTTATGTTTCTTTTGCCACTGTTGAACTGTTTTTCATTTTGGATGACTGTAATAACTCTAAATGCTGCTGCACTTTTGTTAGTTTAGTTAGAACTTTGGACTGTGATCTAACTCTTTTCTTGCAGGACTTGTATTGATGCCTTTTTGATCATGCTTATTATCCGCCCTTGATGACAAAAGGGGGAGTAATAGTAGGATGGCAAATGTGTCCTAGGAATTTTTTGGCATTGCTGCAGCCACTAGTATTTCTTTTAGGATTTTTGTCTGACTGCTGCATTAAAACTTGATTTCACATGCTGAATCCTTTTGCTACTGACATTAGCTTGGCTGATTATGTGGTGTTGCTTATTTGATATCCCTTAGTCAAGATAAATGTGTATAGCTCGCTATAGTGCTCTTTTTAAGTATAATGTAAAACAAAAACAAAGAGGAAAGCATAAATCCAGGGGGAGCTAATCTTGAAAAGGAAAGGGGGAGCAACACTAAAGCAAGTAATATCAAAGGGAAGTTTTCTAACTTTACTAAAATTTAATTCCTTTTGGTTATTGCTTGATTATGTTTGTCATCAAGGGGGAGATTGTTGAGTTAAGAAATTAACCAAATTAATTTGTGATGACAAACATTATTTTTGGGCAAAATAAATAATTTGTGTTAAGTAATTATAAATTGAATATTACTAATTATGTATTGTTGCAGGCTAAAATGCAATAGCCCAAATGAAATGAAAAGCAAAATGCAAGGATTTTGGGCTAAAAGAAATATCAGAAGCCCAAGGAATCAAAGCTAAAGAAATCAAAGCGGGCCAAGCATATCACTACCCGATCCAAACCCGTGTCCATTCCACAAAGCTTCTCATACAAGATTGAAGTCTTCACTCCTTCAATGTGCTTTAATCAAAAGCAACGTTCACCTCTGTGAGTTGGTCAGAAACTCAAAAAAGTAAGAAAGAGAGAAAGAGCTTCTTCCCTAAGCTAGTCACCAAAGAAGCAAGAGAGAGAAGGATTAAGCTTGAATGACAGTTGTCAAATCACCAAGCTCAAACCAAATCAAGCTTAGGTTAAAGGTAACCCATTTCCTCTTGCATGCATCAGACCTTCTTCTCTTCTTCCAAACTTTCTGTAAGTTCGAAAATAGCATTCAAGAAAAAGTTATTTTCTGCCCTAATCTGCTGTATATCTACGGTCACAAGTGATTCTTAGGGACCAAGTAGCTTCTCAATAGCTCAGATTAAGTTAACCATTGAAAGATTTTTGTGGTTGCTGTTGAATGACTTTCGGTCAAGATGAGGAAGTCAGAAGGAGAGTTTCTACTCTGGGGATTAAGGAGAAAAAGTGAATCTGTGGGTTGGTGAAGCTCAAGGCTCAAGGTGTTGACCTTGGAAGAATAACCTAGCAATATGCAAGGAGATAAAAGAAGACTTTCTGCTCATTTAGAGGCAAGGAGAGAAAACCTGAGTTAGAGAGTAGTGTTCTGAAAGGAGGTTCCTCTACTTGGATAATGCTTTCTTTCAAAGAAGCATTTGGCCAATACTGAAGAACTCAAGCTGAGGTTTGCGAATCTGGTTTTGCACATAGCAAAGAGGCTGCTGATGAAGTCAATCTCCTTCATGTTTTACTGATTGTAATGTACTTTTCAATGCTTATCTTTCTGTAATTTCTTGTGAGAAAAGACATTGTGAGGAAACTCAAGTAAAAGCCATGAGTAGAAAAAGGCTGAGTGAAATACTTGAGAGAAAAACCTAGAGTTATTTTCTGATTTCTTTAGGTATGTCTATGTCTTGTATCTTGTACCTGTGAGGTATCCCTTTCTTAGTTGGGTTAGCACTAAGAGTGAATAGTTAGGTATTAGCATAGCCAATGTCAAGTTAGGTTAGAACTTGAGTGTGGAAGGATTGGGTCAATCCTGTGGAATTGATGTATGTAATACTGTTAACTATAGTGGAAATTCCTCCATTGTTGTGGAGGAGACTAGACGTAGGTTGTATAGCACAAGGCAACCGAATCAGGATATATGCTGGTGTTAGCTTTTCTCTTCTCTGCACTGTTCTGTTTTCTGATATTCATGAGACAAAAATAAATTGTCTCATAAATTTCTGCTGCTGAGTTCAAACAGAATCAGAATTGAAAGTTTGTTTAAAAAGGGTCGTAACAGCAACTAAAATAAAGGCATAAATTCAACCCCCTTCTCTAAGCCTACCACAATCTTCAATATGTGATCCTTACTCTCTTCCTTTCCAAAACCTTCCATAAGCCTCTCATAGCACCTTATCGTACATTTTTTCTAAATCAATAAATACCATATTTAGATCCCTTTTATTATTACTATACATCTCCATCATCCTTTTTAACAGGTATGTAGCTTCGGTGATGGATCTTCCTAGCATAAAACAAAATTAATTCTCTGTTACTTGTGTCTCTTGTCTCAACTTTCATTTTATCACCATTTTCCATAACTTCATGGTATGGCTCATGAGCTTGATCCCTCTATATCTCTCTTATTCTTGTAGATATGTACCAAAATGTTCTTTCTCCACTTATCTAGCATCTTCTTTTATCTTAAAATCTCATTAAAAAATTTGGTTAACCAACTGATGTCTTTCTCTCCAAGACCCTTCCAAACTTCAATTGGAATATTATCGGGTCCTATTGCCTTGCCATTTGCATCCACTTTAGAACCTCTTTTACCTCCAAGTCTCGAATCCTTCGATAGTAATCAAAGTTTTCATTTTCTTCCCTTCTACATAACCAACCAAGGCTCGAAAGAGTCTTCAGTCCTTCATTAAATAACTCGTAGAGGTAACTCTACCACCTTTCATTAATCCTCTCATCTTGTGCTAAAACATCTCTGTCTTTATTCTTTATGCACTTAATCTGTTCCAAGTTTCTCGTTCTTCTTTCAGCCTCTTTACGATTCTATATATATTTTTCTCCTTCTTTTGTACTTAAAGACTGGTAGAGACCTTCATATGCTCTTATTCTTACTTCACTTACAGCTACTTTTGTCTCTTTCTTAGCCACCTTATATTTTTTCCAATTATCTGCATTGCGGCACAAAGATCACTCTTTAAAGCACTCCGTTTTTGTCTTTATCTTTTCTTGTACACTCGCATTTCACTGCTATGACTCCTTGTCTCTTTGTCCTATCTCTATAGATCTACCAAAACTTTTTTATGTTAATCGTCTAATAATTTCTGCCATCTCCCTCCACATCTCCTCCGTGCTTCAATCTCCTTTTCACTTTGCCTCTTCTCCTATCGGTCTTAGTAAGCTTCTTTATTTTTCACCTTTCATCCGCTACCACCTCGTCCTTGGATCCTTGTATGATGTCTTTTTCTCAACTTTTACTCAACACGAAAATTTATGACGAGTATCCTATGTTGTATTGTTAAACTCTCTCCCGAAATAATTTTACAATTAATGCAAAATTTTCGGTCGACTCTCCTCAACAAGAAAAAGTCGATTTGAGAACTTATCATGTCACTTCTATGGAAGATTCTACAATGTTGAAGTCATTTCCTTTCTTTACATGCTGAAGACACATGGAGAGGCTGCTGGAATGACACGCATTGAGAGAGAAACCAAGGAAAAGCTAACTCTCTGCTTTGTAGCAGAACATGGGTCCCATATAGCTTTATTTGTCGGTTACTTACCCAAGTGCTTATGATTATAACGTTGAATTAATTAAAGTGTTAATTTTTTTAACTAATGTTAGAAGTTATTGCAAAAGCTGTGATGGGTTATTTTACAAAAAAGAGTGACTCGGATTCAAGAGGACTAACAGGTTTGGGTTTAACCAAAAAAACCTTAGTCTTATTACTAAGAGTGGATTGTAAGACCACAAAAAAAGAATTGGATTGGATTGACCACAAAAAAATTACCAACTAAAACCTGGGGAAAAAAATTCGATTTTTAATGTCTTAATGGAAAAAAGAAAAAAACGGTCTCGGGAACAACATAACTAGGAATATCATTATTCATTATTTTTGTTGGTCTTTCATAAATACAATAAAAAATTATATTCTAAAATATTTGCTTCACACTATTCATCTCACATGTGTAACATTGACATGAGACTCTCTTCTATGACACATTACTCTAATAGACTGTTTGCAAACTTAAATTATTGAACAAAAACATTTAATACCATAATTATTGTTTCTGTTATAGGCCATACTATGTATATTAATAATTTTTACTAATTATTTAATTTTATGATTATTTATTTTCATAGCCTCGGTATTTTTATTTTAATTTATTTTTATAATCTTTCTATTTTTACTTTTTTTTCCTCATACTTATGTTTCTTATTTTTATTTGTATTTTCATTCACTTATTTATGTTAGTTGCAATTTAGAAAAAATAAAAATTATAAATATAGTGATAAGGAAATGAGTAATAAAATAACTAGAAGTACCGTACGTTACAAGTAAATAAAGGTGATTGTTATTGACAATTAATTTTTAAGAAATGCTCTTTAATTTCATAAAAAAAATTTAACACTTCATTTTCAATTCAAAAATTATATTATCACTATCTTTTATCTTGCCAATAAATATGGTCATAACTTTAATTATTAAATTACACATTTTTATAGGCTTTTTATTTATGACATTTTTATTTAAGGCTTTTCAGCTGAACAAAATATTTTGTAACATGATAAACATACCTCATTTTTTGTTTTTGGTCAATCCAATCCAATCCTTTTTTTTTTGTGGTCTTACAATCCACTCTTGGTAATAAGGGTAGTACTAAATTGGTTCCTTAGGTTTGGACGTAATTCTATTTTGGTCCTTAAGGTTTAAAGTGTTTTATTTGAATCCAAAAAAGTTTCGTTTAACATCAATTTAGTCTCACAGTGAGGTCAAAATTAAATAATTAACAAAATATCCTACATAACAATAGTACAAGAACAAAATCGATAATCTGGAGAATAAATACAAGCTCCAGAGGCATAAAATCAACCATTGATACATCAATACATTTATTTATTCTTTTTATAATATAAATAAAATATTTTCTATAAAACTAAAGAAAATGATAAATAAATGTATTGATGCTTCAATGGTTGATTTTGTGCCTTTGGAGCTTGTACTTGTTCTCTAGATTATCGATTTTGTTCTTGAACTGTTGTTATGTAGGACATTTTGTTAATTATTTAATTTTGACATCACTGTGGGACTAAATTGATGCTAAATGAAACTTTTTTGGATTCAAATAGAACACTTTAAACCTTAAAGACCAAAACAGAATTACGCCCAAACTTAGGAGACCAATTTAGTACTTTACCCTAGTAATAATATGCCTTGTTTGGATGGAAGATAAAAAATGAGAGGAAAGAAAATGAGAGGAAAGAAAATGAAAAGAAAAGTTGATTTTTTTTATGTTGTTTGAATGAAGAGAAAATGGATGGAAAGAAAATAGGAAGAATTTTTTTTTGTTTAAATAAAAGAAAAAGTAAGAAAAGAGAAAATTATAACCAAATAAAATTACATTAATACCTTTCCTTATATTATATATAAATAATAATATTATAATATATCAATGTATTTTTATCATTGTTGATAAGAAAGGTAAATTTGTATTTTAACCATTGTTTATACTTTTCTCTCAGTTTTCATCTCATGTCCGATGAGAAAAGCTTTAGATGGCTTCCTTACTACTTTTTTGTTTTCTTTCCAATTTTCTATCCTGATCCAAATAGAGAAAAAGTCTATTTTCCATCCACTTTCCATCCTTACATTTTCTTTTCATTCAATTTCCTTTAAACCAAACAATGCGTAAGGTCTTTTTTGGTTAAACCCAAACCTGTTAGTCCTCTTGAATCCAAGTCTCTCTTTTTTGTAAAATAACCCATCATAGTTTTTTGCAATAACTTTTAACATTAGTTAAAAAAAATTAACACTTTAATTAACCCAATGTTATAATCATAAGCACTTGGGTAAGTAACCGACAAATTATGTGAGACCCATGTTCTACTACAAAGCAGAGAGTTAGCTTTCCCTTGATTTCTCTCTCAACGCGTGTCATTCCAGCAGCCTCTCCATATGTCTTCAACATGTGAAGAAAGAAAATGGTTTCAGCATAGTAGAATCTCCCCACTTCTATAGGTTATAAGATATTCGTCTCTATTTTTAAAACATGTATTTGTGATGAAAAGGTCAAAAGTTGAAAAAAAGTCCAAAATAATTTTACCTTCGGTATTGACCACTCCGAAACCATGGTCTCTGTGACCCAATCACTTTTCTCTTCCAACATGGCCATTTAAATGTCCTCCTAAGAAAATCTTATCTCTTGAAGGTATGTCTTGAACCAAACTCTCTAGATTCTTCCAAAACTGTTACTCGTCCAAACCCACTTGCGGTGGATAGGCGCTAATCACATGAAAAGTACCTCCTTCCACTACAAGTTTGATAGAGATGATCCGATCACCCACCTTCTTGACATCCGCTAGGTCTTTCTTCCACTACTTATCCACGATACTCTAGCCTTCGCCCCGACCCATTTGTTTCTTGTACGTACATAATGTTAATCTTCCTCCTTGTCGTGGTATTCACCACCTCTATAGATTTTCCTGTTAGAGTGCCTTTGTTCCATGTTCCAAATCTCAACCTTCTCTCACCCCGACCTTTACATTTACCTTTTTCCTTATAAACTAGCTTATTTATCCTCGTCCGTTCACGAAAATGCGGGAACACTTGCTAATTTAACACTACACTCGGGTATCGATGCAGTGGTTCTTGCTCATTTGACACTGTACGCGAACCATACGGCGTGTTACTTTTAGGCAACGACCTAACTTTAACGCAATAATATCTTTGATCCATGTCATGAAAGATTCACCTAAGTTTTTATGTTGACTGTCGAAAGTCTAACACAACCCTCATGTTTTATCCAAATTTAAAATTAATTATATACTGCAAGTGTAACATAGACGAAATTATCTTTCAAAAATTACTATGACTAATTTAATCTTTTCAAAATCAATTTAAAAATGAGTGATATTTTAGGATGAATTTCATTAATAACCCCTTATTTAAAAAAAGGAAAGAGTTATTTTTCTTATTCTCATATTGTATTGTGCTTAAATAATATTTTTTAAATAAAAGGGTCTTAATTGTTCAACAGAAATAATGGTCTTAATTGAGCTTCACTTTTGAACTTCTCTTCTAAATTCTAACCGAACCCCACTCATGAAGCTAAACCGCTGCCACCACCCACTCCGCCCCACGCGCCGCCACTTTGCCACAAAGTACACCGCCAAGATCACCTCCACCTCCCCAACCGGTCGCTCTCTCGTCGCCGAAGTGACCCCTCCGCGGCCTCTCCCCTCCGACCCCCGAGGCTACCTACTCCCCCGCCGCCACCTCATCTGCAAAGCCACCCAAATCCTCCTCTCCCACTACAACAACCACATCCCTAACCCTTCCCGCCGAAACCCCAAAACGCCGTCGTTCTCAGACCCATTCTCCGACCTCTCCGACTACCTCCAGTCCCTCCAACCCCAATGCCCGACCGTCCTCACCCCTCTCGAAGCCTCCGAGATCCTCAAATCCCTAAAATCCCCATCCCTTGCATGGAAATTCTTCCACTTCTGCCCCTCTCTTTCCCCCAATTTCCGACACGAGTCCTTCACCTACAACCGCCTCCTCCTCATCCTCTCCAATTCCACCTCCCCCGAACGCTTCGACATGGCCCGCGACCTCCTCCGCGACATGGACCGCCTCGGCATACGTGGCTCAATCTCCACCGTTAACATTCTCATTGGATTCTTCGGCACTGGCCAGGATCTCGAGATGTGTGTTGGGTTGGTGAAGAAGTGGGATTTGAGGCTCAATGCCTACACCTACAAGTGCTTGCTTCAGGCGTATTTGAGGTCACGTGATTCGTCTAAGGGCTTTGATGTGTATTTGGAGATGCAGAGGCGCGGTTACAAGTTGGATATCTTTGGTTACAACATGCTCTTGGATGCTTTGGCTAAAGATGGAAAGGTTTGCATTCTTCTGATTTTGTTTTGTTATTGTTCGAAATTTGGATTCTGCGGATCGCTAAGTGTAGTTCTTTCGTTGTGGTTGGGTTTACCGTTATAGGAGTGTAGGTTGGTGAGGATTTGGATAGAGTTTTTGCTAGTTTTGTGAGTTTGTTGAGCTGCAAGCTTTAGGAGCGATGAATCTGGATAGATAGATGAACAACTGAACAAGTAAGGAAGTTGTATAAATGTTGTGAGTTACTTTCGAAAAATACAAGTTCAATTGTTGATTCCGTTAATCCTGATTATCAGTTATTGCATATGATGCAATATTTTGGCAGGTGGATAAGGCATATGAAGTTTTTGAGGACATGAAGCGGCGGCATTGTGAGCCTGACGCGTTTACATACACCATTATGATCAGAATGACGGGTAAATCTGGTAAAACTGATGAGTCTCTAGCACTTTTTCAGGCCATGTTAAAAAAAGGGTGCATTCCTAATTTGATTGCTTATAATACTATCATTGAGGCCCTTGCCAAGGGGCGAATGGTTGACAAGCTCATTCTAATTTTCTCAAAGATGGTGGAGGATGATTGTCAGCCTAATGAATTTACATACAGTGTGCTTTTGAATGTTTTGGTTGCTGAAGGACGCCTTAATAAGCTTGACGATATAGTGGAGTTATCAAAGAAGTATCTTAATAAGAAGATATACGCATACTTTGTAAGGACTTTAAACAAACTGGGTCATTCTAGTGAAGCACATAGACTATTTTGCAACATGTGGAACTATCATGACAAGGGTGATAGAGATGCTTACATGTCCATGGTGGAGAGTTTATGCAATGGTGGTAAGACAACAGAAGCTATAGACCTTCTTGGTAAAATTCATGAAAAGGGTATAACTACTGATACTATGATGTATAATACAGTATTCACTGCTCTGGGAAGGTTGAAGCAAATATCACATATTCATGATCTTTTTGAAAAGATGAAACAAGATGGCCCTCCACCAGACATATTTACATACAATATTCTGATCTCCAGCTTTGGTAGATCTGGGGAAGTTGACATTGCCGTAAAATTGTTTGAAGAACTAGAGAGTAGCAATTGTAAGCCCGATGTTGTTACCTATAACTCTCTGATCAATTGCCTTGGAAAGAATGGGGATGTTGATGAAGCTCACATGAGGTTTAGAGAAATGCAAGAGAAAGGATTGAATCCAGATGTTGTAACTTATAGTACACTGATTGAATGTTTTGGCAAGACGGATAAAGTTGACATGGCGCGTAAATTGTTTGATGAGATGCTTGCAGTAGGATGCTATCCTAACTTGGTCACATATAATATTTTACTCGATTGTCTTGAAAGGTGCGGGAGAACTGCTGAGGCAGTGGACCTTTATGCGAAACTTAAGCAGCAAGGATTGACACCGGATTCAATCACATATGCGGTGCTTGAACGGTTGCAAAGCGGCGGGCATAACAGGTTGAGATTTCGCAGGCAGAACCCCATTACAGGATGGGTTGTCAGCCCTTTAAGATGACACAATAGACAAAGTAGTTGTTTTATGTCCATATCAGGCCAAGAACTTTTGTACTTTAGCTTCCACAGGGCTATAACGCTGCTAAATCCATAGTTGCGTTGCTGGCATAAAGAATCCAAATGATTATGGAAATGTGATCAAATCAGATGTACTGCTTCAAGTGCAGTAGCTACATGTTCAAGAAATCATAGCTGCATCATGTTGATTTATGAAATCAAGTTTTCCTGCATCGGGGGAGTTCGTTGACGAGAGGTATCTGTTATTAATCTATTATGTATTCTGATAATTTGATTCATAATAGTATCTATACCAAGCTCATACAAGGATAAACAAAATTTGGGGGGCAAAGACAAACCAATATTTTCTCTTTTTAAATAGAATTTTCATTTCTTACATGTATAGAATAACGATAATGATAGGGAAAATCTAGAATCCATTTCCCTGGATATCTTTTTGCACATTGTTCTAGGATGCTGTTGTAGTCTCTGCAAAATGTAAAGCTACGAAACTGAAATGAAATATTCCCCTTCCTTATATTCTTTCTCCTGCTAATTATTCAGTTTGAAGTTAGTTGTTTTCTTATTCTTTGATAAGTTGATGTTGCAGTTATTCTTTTGCTTCCACACTTTGTTCTGTTTTCTCATTATTCGGTTGGGTGAGAATTTGGGAGATATACACATTATGCAGTTATGCACCAACAATGATGTTGTGTAAAGTACAGCAAGAATAGTTTGCCACTAGTCATTTTCTGTAGAAAATTTCCGAGTAAATACGAATCCAAAACTACATTTAGAGGAATTATTCAAAGGAATTATGCATGTAATTATCATCTTACAAAGCATCAATGAGCACTCTAAGGCAAGCATTACATTCACATTCTGTTTAAAGTTTAAACAGTAACAGAATACAGTAAGTTTGGTCACCAATCTATACCCAATTCTCTTGAAAGAAAGATGTTGTCGATGTATTGGAGTAGTGCAGGGGAAGCCGTCACATAAGCTTGCATTAGCACTCTTCCTGAAGATTCTGCAGCATGCAAAAGACATTAAGAAAATGGAGAATATCTATTTCTTAAATTACTATTATTATTTGGGTCTGGAGAAAGGGAAATATAAACATAAATAAAACATGTAAAAAGTTAACTTGATGCCATACTTACCATCCTGATTGAGTTTCCTAAACAATTGCTGCTTTGTTGGGATGTGATGCAATCTTGAAGAAACAGCCTTTCTGAGAGCCCAACCATGATGCAAATGAAATATCTCTGTGTAAGCCTTGGAAACCGCATCTCTTACAGAATTTCCTCTGCCAAAACACAAATTTTCTCAATTCATATTTAATATCACAACCTATAATTATAAGAACATATTAAAATTAAATTATAAATATATATATATATAAAAGACAAACACGGCAATATATATGCCATAATAATATTATATAACATATTAATATCCTATTGCTACCAATAGCTTCAAAAGGTTCCAAGATCTGAACAATAATGCTACTCTATCCCCATCCCATCAGGAAGTGTGAAAGCAAGAAAAAGTGGAAAGTGGAAAGTGGAAACTGGAAACCAATTATACTCGCCATCACGGATCTACAATCTTGTTCGTGGAAAGTGGAAACCAATTTCCACAACCCATCATCATTTTTTTATAAAGAAAATAATATCTCCATTCTCCACTATCATGACAGAAAAACTAACACATGCATTGCAAAGGAGTATGTATGTATGTATGTACGTACTCTGTAAGTAGAATTTGGTGGAAGAGTAGTCTGAGAAAGTCAAGGCCACGTTTTATTTTCAATAGATTCCTCGAGTGGCTACCTTGTTTTCTCACCGTATTGGTTTTCACATCCTCATCAACCATTGATTCCAATGTCTTGAATGACTTGGATGCCTCCATTAGATCATTCACCTAATTCAAGTTGTACACATATATGGTTTTCCATTATTACACTATATGCATGAAAACTAGACTTATTAGTAATAAGTAATGACAATAATAATACCTTGGTAACATAATCCATCTCAATGAACTTGAAATGGAAGCCAACCAAACCGAAAAGAGGAGCCACGAAAGAACATGCCCGGGCGAAAGCAGCAACCTCCACCGCCTCCTCTGCATTATTGGAGGCGGCTGCCACAACCTCTGCAAGCTCCTTAAATGCATCTGCGATCTTTCCAAGAAGGTTGTGATCCACGGCTGCCGCCGTCGAAGTCCTGCTTGATCTTGTTGTGATTCCGTCCTCATCGGATACTGCTGATTGCACCGGTTCTTCTTTTGTAATTCCATGTCCACAGAAGAAGCACGAGAGGGGGCCATGTGACAGTTTCTTTCTTTCACCAACTTCTGCCATGTGGAAACCAAGTAGATGGACCCTCTCCACTCTTTCACTTTACTATGGTGTATTCTTATCTACCCTTCTCAGGAAACATAGACACAAGTTTGAAGAGTGGTAGCATGTAGAATAAGTATATGAAAAGAAATGTAAGAATATCATTCAGCCACCAATCAAGACTTAGGGACAGGTGTGTAAAGTAGTCGAGACTCGAGACTTGGAAGGTCCCGTTTCTAATTTGCAATGAGTCAATGAGTCAATGTCCATCTAGATGCCATTTTGGCCATGTTATGTAACCAGGTCATGGGAATGGGTCAAATACTCAAATATTTGAAGATCAATGCTATGGTGAAGAGTGATTTTCAATGAAGAGTGAAATAAAATTGCAATGTACATTATACACTTATAGTTTTATTCACGGATACCTCTATCACCATCTCCATCTCCTTTTATTCATGGGGAAGGTCTGCATTTTCGTGAAAGTTTTGTGGATCTTCGTTTAACTCCCCGTCTGTGTGTAGTCGCAGCAGGTACCTGTTTGGGTAATTTTACTGATTCCAGAGAAAATGTTTTTTCTCTTTATCTAATGTTCAGTTATTATCATCCTTATACAGAAAGAAAAACTTACCTCAAGCATGTCACGTGCATGCACGATAAAACTGTGGCTAAGAGCTTTAGAGGCAAACTCTCCTCTTGGAAGACTGTTGCACTGCTTGCTGAGTTCCTCTTGTATTGAGTTCAGATCCACACCATCTCCAGCTGTCACAAGAACAACCTGACTATCAGGTCCATGCTCAGCCTGGAAATCATAAATCATGTGCATAGGAAATGAGTCATGTAGAAAGAAAGCACAAGAGATCTGGAAATACAAGCATATTGAAAAACTCATTGAACCTGGGAAAGCAAATCAGCAGCAACATGAGAAGGGATTGCATGCTTATCTGCAATGACCAAAACTTCAGATGGACCAGCTGGCATGTCAATTGAAACCATGGCCTCACTGTTCTGCAGAAGATTTTGAAATTAAACGAGAGAAGAAAAAAGCTCTATGATTGAAAGTATGAAACACAATAGCAGATGCAGATTCAGAGATTTTTTTTTTTAATTGCTTACTTGAAGTATCATTTTTGCAGCTGTGACATATTGGTTTCCAGGGCCAAAGATCTTTTCAACCTACAAGAGTATCACCACAAGTAGAGTGTCAAAGATTGTGGAAAAAAATATCAACTCCAAAGTACTTAGATTCCTTTTTTTTCTCTTTCTTTTTTTTTTTCAAGAAAATGGGCACATTTAAGTACTGTTATATCACCAGATTACGATGTCTATTTAGTATCTGCTTTGCTGCTTAAATATGAATAAATTACTTCTGACATATCATCATGAGTTATGGTCACCATGTATTCATTGCCACAAAATAAGACAAACCAAGACATTCAACTAATACAATAGGGATGTGAAGTTCAAGCATTTAGACCAATTAGGGGATGAGTTTCATCATATCTATCATGAATTAGTAATTTTGTTAGAATTGGATATACTGATAAACACAAAAACTAACTAAACGGTGAAATAGTAATTTTTGCTTAAAAGATTGAATGCAAGACACTAATCAAGGAAAAGGATTCATCAAAAGTATTCTATCCAATTGATCTATCTAGCGCTATTTACTATTACTCCTAAATGTACATGAAGCTACTTAACATGTAATTTCACAAAACCAAACTATGCCACAAATTGTACATAGCCATAGTAAGAATTTGCCCAAGGTAAGTCAGAAGCACAGAATCAGCATTGACATACTTTCATGTTCTCAACGCTTCTCTCAGGTGACTTCTGAGCAGCATGAAACGCATATATATTGCCATAGGCAACATCAAAAGCTTCCTTAATATGAGGATCAAGCTACAAAAGACAAAAAAACAAAGATGTGTTAGCATCAAAACCAGCATCACATGTCCACTAAAATGGAACTTGCAACAAGAGTATCATAGTAAGGTCCCAAAAATGCAACACACCACAGGGTCTGGGAGCTCAGGCACAACTTCAACCAATCTATCCAATTCAACTTTGTCAAACCTTGAAGTATATCTACAAAACCACAAACATAACACTCAAAAGAAGGTTTCAAAATGCACACACAAAAATCCAAAACTTCAAATCAAAATTAAATAACATAAAACAAAGACTTCCTTTTCTGATCAGTAAAACAAAAAGTTTAAGAAGCACCAAACTCACTCTTTAACTGCAGCATCCCCTCTTCTCTGAACATCATGAACAATGGGGTTAACCTGCAAAAATAAAAAATGGAACTTTAGGGCAAAAAGCCAAACCCCATTTGAAAAGAGTGACCAAAAAACCAAATGTGGGGCAAACCCAATACCCACCATGCTGAAAATGGAGGAGAAATCGATGCGGGGCCGGGTCTTGAGTCCGAGAACCTCATCGTTTGTGAGCTGCGACAAGCGATAGGTCTTGATGGAATGGGAATTGGAGGAGCAAGTTATGCGGTTACTTGAAAAAGTATCCGTAGAGAGTGAAGAAGAGGGAGCAAAATTGAACGGTCTAAGGGTGTTGTTACGGTGTGGTCGAATCAAAGAGCAATTCCAGTTGGTGGAAGCTGAAATCGCAGTGTGTATGTATATCTTCATCATCATCATCAGTGATAGCTTGGGTTTGGGTTTGGTGGAACACCACTCTCTGTGAGTTTGGGTTTGCGGCTGAGAAAGTTAGTCCGAGCCTTCGTTTCATGTGACTCTGGGTTCTGAGAATCACACGCAATTTTGTTTTATTTTATTTATTTATTTTCTTTTGTCATTTTGCGTCTGTAACTTTTTGTAAGAAAAAAACATCGTCCCGAAAAAAAAAAAAAAAGAAATAATTATTAGTTTATAATTGTATTTGTAATGTAAACATACGCAACAATTTTTCAATAAATAATTTAGTAATTCATATTAGTTTATAATTGTCTAATTGACTAATATATTGACACCACATATCAGTCACTGAAATACTAATATTATTGTGGTAACCTGAAGTTACAGATCTCTGAATTCAGGTGAATAAATAGGTTTGCTTTTTAAACGGAAATACTAAGATACTATGTACTATGAAGTATGCATAAATGACAGTGTCATCTTTCTCAAGGTTGAATTGTTCCTTTCAGGTTACAGCATATTCAAAAGTTATTAACTGTTTCAAAACTCAACGCAACTGTGTAGCAGAAATTGTGACTCCCTCCAGATTCTAGATAACTGATGTAACTTTTTAGAGTTACAAGGATATATGAGTATCTATATACAAAGGTGGTTGTTAGTTACAAATGAAAGAATAGGCTAAACTAATCAATCATAGGACAATGCCTCAAAACCAATGCAAAATATTGACAATCCTCTATCCATGGAAATAAATTTTAAAGTTTTGGTTTCAATTCATGGCCACTCATGGGGTTTCTGGCTGAAGAGTGATGTCCTGAAAAACCTGCAATCTGTTTCTCCTTGTAAATGAAGAATCACTTTGAATTGCAGGCATTCTTCGGCTTTCCGAGTTTGAAGCCGAAGCTGAAGTCTTGCTTGCTGATTCTGGTCTTTGTTCAGGATTGAAACACAAAGACCGCCTCACGGTTGGATTCCTTGACAACATGCCATTCCCAGGTGGTTGTTGTTGACAGAGAATGTTTGAGTTAGCATTCTCATCATTGACCTCTCCACTATCCTTACCACCATAATTTGCATATGCTCCACCGAATAAATCATCTTGCTCTTCATTTTCTTCTTCTTCGGCTATGTCGGCCCAGCTCTTCCTCTCTATGGTTTTTACATTTGTAACAGATTTCTTAGCAGCAGAAGAGATTTCAGAATCCTGACTTTTGCCTGTGACATTTGCCAAATTGCCATTCAAACCCACGAGAGGCGATTCTGATGGTTTAGATCTCTGGTTACTGCCATCTGCAGGAGGACTATCCAATGTCCCTGCTCTCCACTTTCCATTGAGAGGTGCAGACAAATCATTTGGACTACCAAATGAAGATCTATGATCTGAATAGACATCTCCCCAAGTCTCCCTTTGATATCCATTATTACTGAATCCCCACGAACATCTTTTCGGCTTATTGAAAGGAACCTTTTGGTCTCTTTTTGCAGGATCTGGTGGAGACTTATACAACCTCCTCCTGGCATTAGATGCCTCCACCTCAGATGTTGAAGACCAATTTTCTGTCTTACATTTAGCCACTTCCCAGTTCCTTCCACCCAAGTTTCCGATATTTGGAGCCATTTTCGGTTCAGCAACAGGACCATTTTGTGGAGAACACTGTGATACATTCCTTGCTGATGACGACAAAGACCCCATCTCACTCAGCATTTGTGTGGCACGTTCGTATGATTTGACGAAAGAATCATCCATCTTCCTGTTTTTTGTGGCAGTTGTCACTGCCTGAAGCAGAAATTTTGCTTCTGTAATCTTGTTCATCTGCATCAAACAGATTGCCAAGTTGCATTGCTTGTTCCTGTCAACCTCAAAAGACAGTGCTTTTCTGCAGAAACAAATATGGAAATCATTTCTTTTATCTTCAAAGGAAAAAAAAAAGAGTATAAAGGCAGTTTCAAGTCCATCTTTAAGAGCTAACCGATAATGTTCTTCGGCAATCTTATAGTCACCTCTCTGCAAGTAAGCCCAGGCCAAGTTCCCTAGTATCCTACATTAAGAGAGATTCATAGTCAGGTGTAAGGCCTCTATAAATTACATAAACAAAATGAAGAAACAGCATGTTTGAAAACAAAATGCACCTTGATATCTCTTGCTCTGCAGTTATTTGGATCTTCCTCCCCTGAGATCTTGCCTGTTTTGTTGACCTTCCCACAAAAGTGATACCATCTTCAATTTGCTTCAACTTGTGATGGAGCATGGCAATCTCTTCATCAACTCTCCCTGACCTCTGTACCAACATAACCAAATCTATTAAATGCAAGATGCAGAGAAATTCATCCAACACAAATGTTAGCTTACAACATATTGGTCTGAAAAGAATTCGCCATATTGCTTTATGCCTGTGTCCAAATTATGCACAGAACTAAACAAGAAGGAAAAGTATATGGTAATTCCAAGAAATGCGTATTCATCAGTTAAGAGAAGCATCCAAAGAGTTATTTAACAAAAGCATATCCATTATAAGACATGTGTGGTTCTTCCAAGAAATGCTTGCATTGACATTTTATCCAGTAGAATATTAGCTTCAGACAATGAATAATAAAAGCACCCAAAAAAGAAAGGGGGAAGAGTTCTGATTTACCTTGTAGAGTTCAACCAGGATGTTATCAAGAGATTCTTGGGATTCAGGAAGGCAGAGATGGCGAAACGATTTAATAGCTTCAATTGCCTCATCAGACCTATTCAGCTGCTTCATAACTAAGGCCATGTCCTTCAAGGCACTTTCGACACGATCTCCAGCATTGATTGCTGCCCAAAACATGGAAATTGATCTAGCTGGATCCTTATCCACCAACTGCAAATCAAGGATTATAACTCATTTTTATCTCAGAAACCCCTTGAAACAAAATTAACTGATAGAAACAAATCATCAAACACTTCATTAGCATTCTTCCAATCAAACTTATTGACCCTAGGTAATCATTTTTAATGCCTTCTTCTGTCCCCAATTGCAAGTATTCCTTAGCTCTAATATATCTCTCTTAAATCCCCCCCCCCCCCTCCCCTCCCCTTTCTTTTTCTTCTACCAAGACCAATGATTATAAACACATTCAAACAGATAAGAAAAAAGAGGCAAAAAAAAAAAAAAAAAACTTTCCCACAATGGAAACTTCAACGCCAAGCAACCAATGGACTCTAGCAAAAAACATTGATATTCAAATGAATAAAACCAAAGGAAAAAAGTACCAAATTCAATAAAGAAAGAAAACGGGAAATGAAACTTAAAAAAAATTAAAAATAAAAAAAAAAACCCTGTCAATTTACCTGAACTTGCTTAGCCTTCACGTAAGGTGAGTCCCCAGCAGGGACCTTGTGAATCACGTGAAAAAGATCATCTTTGTTATGAGGATAAGAAGATGCTGCTACTGATGGTAATGGTGATGTTTTACTCTCTGACTCTGACAGTGCCATGTTCGGAGAACTCGAAGAAGAAGAAGAATGCCTTGTTGTCCACGACGGCTGTGGCTGCGGTGGCGTCACAAAGCACCTCGCAGGAGAGCTTCTTTCAAACATCATTCTGAGAAAAAAAAGAAGAAAAACGGGATAATTTTCCCAGCAAGGATTTTCCCGGGAAAAAAGAAAGGTGAATTCTACCGTTAAGATGTGTATGGGCCTTAATGCTATTGGACTGGGCCTCTCTTTTTAAAGGTGAATTCAAACATCAATGATGTATTCTTTAGCCTGATGAGTTGGGAAATATTGTGGACAACCAAAAAAAAAAAAAATTAATGTATTCTTTTTAAAGGAAGTAAAACTGGTCCGAAATAGATTAGGCAATTTAACTTTTTCTTAGTATTTATGCATGTGGAATGCAGTGAAGGAGTTATTTATTAATAAAATTAGGTGAAAAAATAAAACCTAAAAATAGGAAGGATTTTCACCAGAAAAAGAATAAAAAAGGGTTTGTAATAGTAAAAGTATATTAGAATTAGGTTATTTTAATTACAAAAAAAAAAGAATTAGGTTACTTTCATTACTTTTATTCTTTTAGAATATACTAAAATAAATTGCAATTTTAAATTAAAATTGGAGGAAGATAATTTTTTATTTTCATTTTATGGGTTTTTTAATTTTTTTTTTTAATTACACGTTTCGAAAAAAATATTTTTTATATTTATTTAATAACAAGTAAGATCTATTTTTCATAAAAAAATATTAAATATATTTTTATATATGATTTTTTTATTTTATTATATAAAAGATGAACAAAAGGTGAAAGATAGAGGAATATCTAGGAAGATTATCCATAAAATTGTCAAATGAGATTCACATGTAAATGATCTCTCTTTAGACATGATAAAGTTTAATGGTGTCATTTGATCTCTGTAGTCGATTCCACCTAGTAGAATAAAGTGATGTTGTTGTTGTTTGTATTATATGTGTAATATAATTGAATTTACAAATGAAAAAAAAATCAAAAATTGATAATTGAATTAAGTTGGAATGGAACTACATATTTTTTGAGAGGATAAATCTTTTAATTTAACAATTTTTTATGATATTAATTTTATAATGAGATAAAACAGGACATTGATACTTGATAAAGATAAAATAATATATTTAGTTTTAAAATTTTTTGTTATGAAGTTTATTTTAATTTTATTAAAAAAAATTTAATAACTTTGAAGTAAAATTCTAAATCCATCACAAAGATTACGTGTGTTTAAAAAAAAGTTACGTGCATATAAAACATAAAAGATAATTTATCTTAACAAATAATTGGAATTTAAATAAAATTATACATATCTCTTTTATTAGAGTTTGATTAACGTATGTCCTATTTGAATTTTTGTAAATTGTATAAGCTAAGTTCAATTTGCACATATACACATAAATGAAATCATACAAATATCTTTTATACTTAAAAGTTCGAATATATGTAAATCGAATTAAGTCAATTCAATCTAATCATGTAAAAAAGATAGTACTTTACTTTTAAAAATCTAGAATTTTAGTTATGAAAAATTGAAATAGCTCAATTCGATTTATAATAATAAATCAAATTATTCCAATTTAATTTACTAAGATTAGTCTACATTATAAATCAAACCACCCTAATTCGATTTAGTTTTGCATTGTCTATTTAAGACTCAACTTAGGAACATCTAGAAAAAAAACAAGACGGAAGACTATTTCACTAATTATAGAAATTTGAATCAGTCCTTTAAATATCTAAAGGTGTTAATCATATTAAATAATTTAATATATTAAAGTATTTAATAAATTTTATTTTTTTATATGAAAATATTTTAAATACTATTTACATGTATAAATTAATTTTAATATATAATTAATTTTAAACATAACAATAATATGATTGAAATAGGTATTATTTAAACTGAATTAAATTTTTTCTGATTAACTTTTTCTTTTAAATTAAATTTTGATAAGAATCTTGTTTTTTAATATATATATATATATATATATATATATATATATATATATATATATAATGAGCATTTAATCAAGAAAAAAGAAGATCAATATTATAACAAAAATAAAAGTTAAGGAAGATAGAAAAATAAACTTTTTTTTATGTCATAAATATTATAATAAAAATAAAATTTTTAACTGAGCGAAAAATAATCAATATTTAAAAATTGTAATGAGTAGTATAATAATTGTTTAAAAGATATAAACATTAATTTTAATGTATTAAAATTTGTATATTTTTTACATAATTATTTAATCATTTTTTTTTAAATAATTATTTACCTTATAATTCACCGAACAGTATAAATTTCTTTTAATCGTAGTTTTTTAATTTAAATTTAATTACTTTTATACATTTTACATGATAAATAACTTAGACATTTTATTTTTCATAATTTAATTTTTAATTATTAAATTTATAAAATTACTTTTTTTATTTTTTTATATTATTTAAAAACTTTAGTTATACGCATATTAATATATGATATAATTCTTTTATATTTTATTTAAAAGTGATATATTTTATATAAATCAATTATTTTAAATAAAATATAATTGACAAGAGACATCATTTGTATGAAATAGTAAGACAAGACAGGATCTTAACATATAAAAAATGAGAATTTTTTTTTCATAAATTTTAAAACATCATAAAACAAAGAAAAAAAAACTTCAATTTGAGAACACTCTACTCTTTGTAACCTTTTCTACTCCGAACAGTCAGACAATGACAGTAATGTTCTATTAAAATATTAGGCGAAAATAACTATGCCACTGTAATTAGTATGCCACTGTAAAATGAGTTTGACTTTAAATTTTTCACAAAATAAATTGTCACTATGAACTAGTATGCGATGAAGTGTAAAATTCTCCTTAAACATGAATAATGCGACCACGACGAGAGAGGACAGGAGCAGAGCCGGAGAAGAACGACGAAACAGGATTATGAGTTATAGAACACGAGACTCCACCACTTCGGCCATGACGCTCGCGATTGGCTATGGAGGCGCGAGGCTGGAGCTCCCATGCAACTGAGAATTCCGGCGGCAGTCTCGATGGAGAAACCTAGGGTTTTCTTCTAGGGAGATGCTCCTCCTTCTGTTGGTAATTGGGCATGGTGCGAAGATGAGAAATTGCTGAAGACTCTATCTAACCTGTTTCATCCAATTATACACAAACACACGCACACATTAATTCGAACCAACTTGGTTCGAATTATACACTTATTAAAAAATTAAAAAAAAATATATTTTATTTTATACATTAAAAAAAGCTAACAAAATATTTAATTACGAGACTTCTTTGAAATATTAATGAGCTATCAATTCGAATTCCATACAATACTCTTTTGTCCATTTTTAATAGCTCATGAATATTTTTTAATAAATTTATTTAAATTATACTACAAAAAATATTTGATCTTATGCAAAATAATTTTTAAAAAATGGCTTAAAAAATGTTAAGAGTACTATAAAAACTTGTAACGTTCTAATGACTTAGAACATTAAAGAAATACTCTACATAGTCAATAATAATTTAGAAATTAAAGAAAAAATATTTTTATCATGTATTTACCTAAATCACTAGAATATTACAAACTTTTATAGTACTCATAACATCTTTTAAGCCATTTTTTTAAAATTATTTTGTATAGAATAAAATATTTTTTTAATTGTTTTATATGGAATAAAATATTTTCTTTTATTTCTAAATTATTATTGACTATGTAGAGTATTTTATTTAAAATTTGAGTACATGCATGTATTTACCTAAGTTATTAGAACGTTACAAATTTTTATAGTACTCCTAATATTTTTTAAGCCATTTTTTTAAATTGTTTTGCACAGGATCAAATATTTTTTGTAGTATAATTTAAATAAATTTATTAGAACAATTTATTAAAAAATATTCATGAGTTATTAAAAATGGACAAAAGAGTATTGTATGGAATTCGAATCGATTGCTCATTAATATTTTAAAGAAGTCTCGTAATTAAATATTTTGTTAGCTTTTTTTTTAATGTATAAAATAAAATATATATTTATTTAATTTTTAAATTATTAATTTTGTTAATAAGTGTATAATTCGAACCAAGCTGGTTCGAATTAGTGTGTGCGTGTGTTTGTGTATAATTCGAACTAAGCTGGTTCGAATTATGTAAAAATAGAGTTTTCAAATCAAGCTGGTTCGAACTACATATAAATGTGCACTGGTAAATTCATGAAGCAAATTTTGGTTTAGCGAATTTATGTAATATTTTATTCCCTTTGGCTTACTTGAGTTTTTTACCCTCCATTTTTTATATGAGAAGCACTCTATACAACCAAAAAGGTCCAATCCTTGAAGCTGTTGTGCAATCTAGCTGGGCTCAACCATTCCCATGAGCGCCCACCTTCTCTTAATTCCATGCACTACTCTGCCAAACCGCAACATGTGTTAAAAAGAGATGCAACTAGAGAAATTATTTATAAATTTATATGAAATTTGATCTGTATACTAGAGCTGTGTTTGTTTCGAAGAATAGGATATGACAATATACTGAGAATAGGATAGGACAAGACAAAGACACTGATGGACAGAAACACAAAATTTTGTGTTTTTGTATTCTATTTGGTGATAAATTAGAACAAATTATAAAATTTCAATTTATTCTCATTTTTTCATTAAAAAATTTGAGATAAAAAATATAATAATAAAAAATATAATTATAAAAAATTAACAAAAATAATAAAAAAAAAAAAATAAATTGTGTCCTTTTTTAGTATCTTCGTGTCCTTTTCGTCAGGATGAACACAAAATACATTAATTCAATGTCTCTGAATACATTGTTTCTGTCCATATCTACTCTGTTAAACACAATTTTGTGTCTCTGTGTCCTTGTCTTAATATCCTGTCTCTATAAACAAACGCATCCTAGATGATCCTAAAAAAATTGCTAATTTTTTTTTAAGGCCAGAACTAGATTCTGTAATGTATCACAGAATAATCTGCTTGAAGGGATGAAAAGGGAATGAGAAAAATGTGTGTGGATTTAAGAGTGAAAAAGGAAAAAGGAAAAAAAAAAAAAAGAAATGCTAGCAATGAGCAATGATGATTGCTGTAATGATGGAAAGTGAAGAAGAATAATAGAAGAAAAGAAAGAAAAAGTGAAAAGAAGAGAGAAAAAAAATTGGAAATGGAAAACTAGCGGTTTTATAATTACTAGCCGTTGCGGTTATTGGGCCAAAATTGCAGGTGTAGCAGGTTTAAGATATTGGGCTTTATGGCCCAAATTATGGTTTTTTGTTAATCATGTATCAACTATATTTTAGGCTTAGATTGGAAAAAAATTTAATTAAGCTATTTTTGAAAAATAGCTTAAACAATAAATGACTATATTAAAAGTAGTTTATAAATAAGTTATTTTGTGTTTAGATTTTTAATTTTAAAAGTGTTTATTTTATAGAAATGTGATAAAAAGTAATAGTATTATGAGAGAAGTCGTTTTTTTTAACTTCTCTATAAGTTCCTATATAGCTTCTTAGAAAACCGCAATTTAGTTTTGAAAATTACACCAGATATTAATACTACTACTTTTCATAAGTCAAAAGCTCAAAAAGAGTTACTTTTGAAACTTCTCAAACGGGCTCTAAGTATATATATACTCAAGTCAATCAATATGGGTTGGTAGAATGATTAATTCATTTGTTCGTTTAAGTAAGTGTCAGAAGTTCAAATTCCACATATAACAATTCATTGGCCAGTAATAGAATCTTAAATAAAACTCATATATGTGACGAATTAGTTATTATCCTATTAAATTGGAAGATGCTAGATAACCAAAAAAATATATACTAAAATTAATTATTAAAATAGAATATATATTAAAATATAAAATATATACTAAAAATAAGTTAAGTATACGTATATTTATTATGGACTGATTTCGGTTTATAAATAGTATTTATGATGATGTATAGTTAGATAATGAAAAATATATCCCATGCAATAAATTAGAACGTACATACAATATAGAAAAAGATTCCTTAGCCAAGCCTATAAACTCGTACATGCTTCTGTCCTACTATATTAACCCTATAATAATTGGCGTGAGGGCAAAACGATATGGCTAAATTCTAAATCATTGAAAATTTTGTATTAATAAGTATTATTTGTACAAACATTTTCAATTTTTCATATATTTAACTAGCTACTTAAATGAATCAATGACTTTTATTTGAACGTAATCACCATATATATATATATATATATTCTATTGTCTTTCACATATTTATTTAGCTTCCTTCTAAACACTGAATTCTTAAAATACACATAATATTATAATCAGTACAATTATAATGGCTTTAAGTAATAGCAAGACAGCTTTCATTTTCAGTCTTCTCCCTTTTGGGCGATGCTAGATAATAAAAAAGGTCTATACAATACCAAAATATCATAAATGAATTCCATTTTCTTAATAAGTCCGTGAATAACATACATAATACACTATTATTCTCTTTTTTTATAATCATTAATTCTATTCTCAAATTCAGTTTGAGTTTCATCCAAACTAAATTTCTACATCTCTCTAACACAATCTTATTCATTAAGATGCAATTTTTATCCAACCAATTAACATTCAAAAAATCCATCGCATTAAATCTAGAAAAATATCCTAAATCCCCCCAATCCTATTCCAATCATAATTCTACAAGCAGGAAAAACGGAAAAATCAGAAAAGAAGAAATCGCAAAGTGCTTCAGTAGTTGCTGTTGCATGTGTTTAGATCGGATAAAAATGATAAAATTTTTAACCTTTTATTTCTAATTGAGAGGTTTATGGCATGGATATCCGTTGCAAATAAGGGTGGCAATATGTATTTTATCCGCGGATATCCAATCCGACCCTATCTGATCAGGTAGAGTTGCTAACTCAATCCGCAGCGGATAGGGTAAGGTGCGAGTAGGGTTTTTGTGCGGGTCGGATAGGGTACGAGTTGAGTCTCAATTTTATCCGATCAACCTGCACTCTATATATGTATATATACTTATATAAAAATATATTTTAAGTAGATGTTGAATCAAAGATTTCTCACTAAATATAAAAGATCATTCGTTACTAAAAAAAATAATTAATTGATCATTTAATATTTTTTTTACATAAAAATTAGTTCTATTTTAAATAATCATCAAAATATATAATAATGTTATATCTTTTTTATAATCTGCGAATAGAGTCGAGTATCTGTAAGTTAAGAACAGCTAAAATTAGAATTGGGATATTCTCAACTCATGAATAGAATAAAGTTGAATTTATATACAAATTTTAATCCACAAGTAGAGTTAGATTGGATTCAAATCTTATCCTATCCTAATTATTGCCACCCCTAATCGCGAGGTCATGGTAGCGGTTATGGTGCAAGGTCAGGCATGGATGTGATGGGAGGAGGATACAATGGCGATGAATATGGTGACACTGGAGTTGGGGAAAATGGTAATTGAATGGGAATGGGATTTGGGATGGTGATGGGTTTTGGTTTTGGCATTGGAACCAATCAAATACATGTTACCAATCATGGCCCTTAATTAATCATTTCTGTTAGAGAATCATTAGAATCAATTTAGATTAATTAGTATCGTCTAGTATATCTGTATATTAATTGTTCTGTCACTCCTCTCTGGCGCTGCCACGTGTCATCGTGTCGCTGACGTGGCGCTGACGTGGCGAATAAGCGGGACCCTTCCTCAGATTTTTTGGTGAACTCTTTCCGATTCTGCACTCCGATTTCTCATTTTCTACTTCGAAATTGTCGTTTTCTCTCTTCTCTTTGATTTTTGTGACTACTATCATGGAAAAGCCAGATATTTTTGCTACCACCGACAAAAAGGGTAAATTCTGTCGAAACTGTAACTGTTCTGGGCACCTCTTCCCCGACTGTCCTTCTGTTGAATGTCGCACATGCCACCAGAAAGGTCATATTAGCTACCATTGTTCACAGCTGTTCTGCCGTTACTGCAAGCTCTCGGGACATTTAATTACTGCTTGTCCTACTCGCCCACCACGTCTTAATCCACTCAACTCGTCTCCTGTCTCTTTTTCTGATATTGCATCTCTTCTTCAGCGTCTTCTCTCTGTTTCTGGTAATACCCCTGCTGCTTTTTCCACCCCTCCAGGTAATTCTAAATGGTACTTTGACTCGGGTTGCTTTAATCACATGTCTCTGTTGCGTAATATTTTCTCGTCCATGTCTACCACTACAAATGGACCTTCTGTCAATACTGCAAATGACTCCCTCTTACACGCAACACACAAGGGTTCTATATCCCAGTCAACTCTTAATCTTCCTGATACTTATTATATTCCCAAATTAAACTTCAATCTTATTTCTGTTGGTCAACTTGTTGATCTAGGTTTTGAAGTCACTTTTTCTGTTTCTGGTTGTCATGTACAGGATCCTCGGATGGGACAAATCATCGGGACTAGGCGTAAGGTCGGAAGGTTGTTTGAACTCGAGAATCTTCATATTCCTCCTGTACCAAATCTCTGTGCTGCTTCTTCTCCCTCTACCCTCCACTTATGGCATCAGTGTCTTGCCCACACCTCCTTAGGAAAACTGCGTCCTCTTGTGTCTCGGGGTGTTTTAGGTTAGGTTCCAAATGAATTTTTTGATTGCATTTCTTGCCAAACTGCCAAACAACCTGCTTTATCTTTTCACAATAATTCATCTCTTGCTTGCTCTCCTTTTGATCTCATTCACTCTGATGTTTGGGGCCCCGCTCCCACTGCCTCTATGGGTGGAGCTCGATACTTTGTTGTTTTCATTGATGATTATTCCCGTTTTACTTGGGTTTATTTGATGACTAATCACCATGAGTTACCTCAGATCTATATCAACTTTGCTACTATGATTAAAACTCAGTTTTCCAAGGTCATTAAGGTTTTCCGACGTGATAATGCTATAAAATACCGTGATTCCAAACTCTTAGCCTTTCTTGCAGAACAGGGTACTTTGTCTGAGTTTTTTTGTCCTGGTACATCTCAACAAAATGGTAGAGCTAAACGCAAACACCGTCACATTCTTGACTCCGTCCGTGCAATGCTCCTTTCTTCTTCGTGTCCTGAGCGTACTTGGGGTAAAGCTGTTCTTACTGTTGTTCATGTTATCAATAGACTCCCTTCTTATGTTCTTGGTAATGTTACTCCCTTTGAGCATCTTTATCATACCTCCCCAGATTATAGTTCTCTTCGAGTTTTCGGTTCTGTATGTTTTGTTCTTCTTCATCCTCATGAACGTAGTAAACTTGAACCTCGGGCTCGCATGTGTTGTTTCCTTGGTTATGGCACTGAACACAAGGGTTATCGTTGTTGGGATCCTCTCTCTAAACGTATTCGTATATCTCGTCATGTTGTCTTCTGGGAGAACCACATGTTTTCTCGATTCTCATCATTTGAGTCCATTCCTACTACTCAGTCACCTTTGTTTACTAACCCCAATGTTGATCTTTTTCCTAGTGATGATTCTACATATTCTATCTCGAGTGACCCTCCACAGCCTCCTGTTCTTCCGCCTTCTCCATCTCCCGATGATTCCAGACCAGACAATGATCCTGGTCCTACCGTCATGCCTCCTCCTCCCGCTCGTTCTTCTAGGGTAAGAAATCCACCTCCTCATCTTCTTGATTACCATTGCTTTTCTACTATTTTTCATCAACATGAACCTAAGACATTCAGAGAAGCCTCCTCAAATCCAAATTGGCAACAAGCAATGCAAGAAGAAATACAGGCACTTGCAAAAGCACACACTTGGAATTTGGTTGATCCTCCTTTTGATCAGGAAGTTGTGGGCAGTAGATGGGTATACAAAATCAAAACTCGCTCTGATGGCTCTATTGACCGTTATAAGGCCCGCTTGGTTGCTCAAGGTTGTACGCAAGAGTATGGTATTGATTATGAAGAGACTTTTGCCCATGTCGCTCGTCTTACGTCTGTTAGAGCTCTTCTTGCCATTGCCGCGGTTAAAAAATTGTCTCTCAGACAGATGGATGTGAAGAATGCATTTCTTAATGGGAATTTGAAAAAGAAAGTTTATATGAAACCACCTCCGGGATATCCTTGTCCTTCTAATAAGGTTTGTCTCCTTCGCAAGGCACTTTATGGACTTAAGCAAGCTCCTCGTGAATGGTTTGACAAGTTCAGCACTACCATATGCAGTCTTGGTTTTACTTCTAGCCCTCATGAGAATGCTCTCTTCATTCGTAAAAGCGACGTGGAGTTGTTCTTCTACTTTTGTATGTTGATGACATGATCATTACTGGGGATGATGTTGATGGTATCTCTGATCTCAAGGTCTCACTTCACCGTACCTTTGAGATGAAAGATCTTGGTTCTCTCAGTTATTTTCTTGGTCTCGAGGTCATCTCCACCGATGATGGTATCTATCTCTCTCAGGCTAAGTATGCTTCAGATCTTCTTGCTCGCGCTGGGATTACAGATAGTCGCACTGAGTCTACTCCTCTTGAGCCTAATGTTCGATTTACCCCTATGGATGGCACTGTTTTGGATAATTCGACTCTCTATCGACAGTTAGTTGGCGGTCTCGTCTACTTGACTGTCACCCGACCAGACATCGCCTATCCGGTTCATGTACTTAACCAGTTCTTGTCAGCTCCTCGTACTACTCACTATGCGGCAGTTCTTTGCATCATTCGCTACATCAAAGGCACTCTATTTCATGGTATTTATTTTTCTGCCCATTCCTCTTTGTCTCTTCAGGCTTACTCCGATGCTGATTGGGCTGGTGATCCCACTGATCGTCGTTCTACTACTGATTACTGTTTATTTCTTGGTGACGCTCTCATTTCTTGGCGTGCTAAGAAGCAAACGTTCACTGCTCGCTCAAGCACAGAAGCTGAGTACCGCGCCCTCGCTGACACCACTGCTGAAGTTATCTCGGTTCGTTGGCTTCTCGAAGATCTGGGTGCTCCGCAGTCGTCCCCTACTGATGTTTTTTGTGATAACCGCAGTGCTATTCAGATCGCCCATAATGATGTGTTTCATGAACGCACCAAACACATTGAGATTGATTGTCACTTTGTTCGGCAACGTATCTATATTGATGCTGTTCGTCTCATTGCTGTTGGAACACTAGATCAGACTGCTGATATCTTCACGAAAGCTCATCACCCGACTTGTTTCCGTACTTTGTTATCCAAACTCAAGTTGGTATCTTTAGCTCCCACTTGAGTTTGAGGGGGGATGTTAGAGAATCATTAGAATCAATTTAGATCAATTAGTATCGTCTAGTATATCTGTATATTAATTGTAGGATTTTATGTCTTTATTGCTCTGATTTATTTACCACCTATAAATACCTCTTGTATATTGTACCTTTCATCACAACCTGAATAATACACAAAACACTTTTTTCAGATCTCTTTTGTTTCTAACAGTTTCTAACAATTTCTATGGAATCACTGTTTGATGAATTTTGTTGTTTATCTCTTCGCGCATCACATATCTTAATAAAATACTATAGAATGTTTTTGGCCATGTTTGAAATTCTTTTACCATGTTATCATCCAGGCTTTTTATTTAAATAATTATATAAAATACATTAATTCCTGAAATACGCACGGACAAAAAAGATAACCGCAATACGCAGGGCTATTTCTGCTGAGGCGACTGCGAAATGAAATCAACCTCCATGTCAAGTGAAGTACCTGCGAAATGGAGGCCAGCATATCAGGTCCTGGACTGCGAAAACGAAATGGAGCTGGCATGTTAAAAGAAGTGATTGGCGCACGCAAATTGAAGCAACTCACTGGGGCCAACCGCAAAATGGAACATCCCCGTGTCGGCACCAGCGAAATGGCCTAACCCGTTGAAAGCGTCCACAAATTGGCAGTCTTCGTACGAACATGCTTTGGTTGTTGCTTGTGGCTAAGCTTGGAGGTTTCAGGAGTGAAACAATATAAAAAGGGAGGAGGAGACCAAAACACATCAAAAGAAAATTTTAGCTACTGATAGTGTGACTGGGTGAGTGAAACCGTTGGAGAGAGTTTGTTGATTAAAAAAAATGAGGGTAATTTACGTTAACAAATTAATTAAAAATTAAAATTATGCAGATATTTTAATTAAAAATTGGTTAAATCCATGTTTTAAACAGATATATAAATCGAATCAAGTAAAAATAAATAAATTTTTTATATACAAATAAAAGTAATACTAAAATAAAAAATATACAAATAAAAATAATATATATAATTTTTTTTAAATAAATATACAAAAAAATTTATTATATCTATCTTGTATTACTGTATATATAAATATTTAAGATAGATGTGTAACCAATTTTTGTTTCGAACATCTATATAATTTTAGCTCCCAATTAAGTTATTAACATAAATTACCTAAAAATTACTATTGTGATTAAAAAATGAGTGAAATTAATGTTAAAAAAAATTTTAATCAATTGGACTAATTTTATATTTCTGCATATTTATTTGAGAATTTTAGTATTTGGATGTATTAAAAATTGAAATTGTTATTAATTTAAAATACATGTTTTCGAAAAAGTTGATCATTATCATTTTAATAGTTATGAAAAAATATTTGTTATTATTGTTTTAATAATTATAAATGTTTATGTTATTATTATTCGTATTTATTGTTATCAACTTTTTCTTTTTGTCTTTTTAAAAGTTGACTATTATTATTTTTTTTTAAATTTTCAGCCATAATAAAATACCTAAACATGAATTCTTCATTTGGCTGGACTACGCGTACAGTGGAGCGTCTCCAATGTTTGCATGAGACTTGCCTGTCATTTTGCAAACGCAGCAGAAATGGGTCTGACATGCTGACTTCTATTTTGTGGGCACCTCACCTAACATGGAGGTCGATTTTATTTTGTGGGTGCCTCACCGAAAATGACCTTGCGTATTTTGATCAATTTTTTTATTCGTGTGTATTTCAGAAATTAATGTATTTTACATAAATATTTAAATAAAAAAGCCTTCTCATCCACAACTAGCTATGGAGTGTTCTTGGCCATGTTTTCGGTAATTTATTAACATCTTCTTTATGTAGAATCATTGGTTACTTTTTGATTTTCCAAAATACATTATGGCTTAAATAATTGACTATAGTATAAAATGGAATTTACTAATTAAAAATCCTTAGTTATTGAAATTGGAGGATTTGCATTATGTGGAATTTGTCAATTTTGTGGAATATATCTACGATTACAGAATTTGGTTGAAAATATCAGCGTTCAGTGACGAACCAAAAAATTTTAGTACTCGAGCAAAATTTATATAATGTGATAATAATTTTTATAATAAAAATAATATGTATATATAAAAAATTAAATATTAAATTATTTATTAATCACTATATATATGTGTATTAATATATGTATTGTTTAATTTATTTTTAATATGTATTTTATATTTTAATATATATTTTATACAGATAATTATTTTTAATGTACATATAACATGATTATTGTTATGATTATATTTTATTATTGTAAAATATGATTAGCTTTCAAAATATCTAATATACAAATTAAAACACTAAAATAGTAATTTAAATAATAATATATAATTTAAAATTCTATTGTTTTAGATTTTATATTTTTAAAAAATTAAGTGATTTTTCTTTTAACACTATCATCAAAATTTTTCTGTTTCCATATATATATATATATATATATATATATATATATTACTAAACAATTATTTAAAAGTTTACTTCCTAACACAATTAGAAGTTGACTCTTATTGATATTTATATTTAAAAAAGTTCTTTCAATTAATACTGTTGCTATGCAAAAATTAAAGCTAATTTGAAAAGAAGATAAATAATATTCTTTTGAGTTGATTTTTAAAAAAGAACACTAATTTCGTTTAAATCTAAGAATTGATAATTTTAACAAATATTTAATATAAAATTTTTAAATTGACGATTAAGTACCAAAAGTTGAGTAAAAATTATTGTGGGGTCAAATTTAATAATCTAATGAAGATAAATAAATATTATTAACATATATTATTCAGAAAAATTTCAAATTGTAGTGGGAACGCTTGCCCCACACCACTACACTTGAAACCGTCCTGTCAGCGCTTCGACTCTATATACCTCGTACCAGTGAATTGGTTTATGACCTAAAACAAAATAAAAACTAACAATGGAAACTCAATCAGACAGTTACTTATGCAATAAATGTTAATTACAAATTACAATGTCAGATATACAAAATAAAATAAAAAAATCTTCGCATACAAGCGATTAAGGCTTACAAGCCTTACAAGTCTAATTAACAACCCACCCTCAAAAGGCGCTCTTAATGTTCGTACGTTTCACGCGCTATATAACAGAAAGCGTGAATATATAACTTCCGATTTTTAAAAGATTTCGTTTCCTTCTTCGTTCTCCTTCTTGCCAAATTTCTTCGTTCTCCTTCTCGCGCGTCTTCCTTTGCCTTTTCGATCGTTCTTTTCCCTACGTTTTATCACTCGTTTGTTCTTTGTTATTGACGTGAGTTTCTCTTTCTGTAGCTCTAGATTCGTTTTTTTTTTATTATTTTATAGTTTCTGAAATCAAATTTTGAACTCATTTTGAAGATAATGGATGATTTAACCTCAGATTGTCAGCTGAATCAGGGCGAAGTGGATTTTGAATTTGAATCTAACGAAGTTCACGAGGTTTGATTTACATTCAGCTTATTACAATTACTCTGAATTTGATGCAGTTATTGGTCTATGTTTGTCTAGTTAAATAATTCGCGAACATTGACTGTGAAATTAATGCGTGGACATAAATCTGTGGATTGAATCTAATGTATTAGTTTTGATTAATTATCTGCAATTTATAGCAGACGTTCGGATGTATATCAGAATTATTTGGGTGTATTTTAGGAAAAGCGTGAGTGTATTTACAGTTTATGGCTTTTTTTGTTATTTAAGTTGAGTTGTTGTCGTTCGGGTGTAGATCAGAAATTATTGGGTATATTTTTAGTTTTTGACATGGTGTATTCTGTAGCCTCTCTGTGTTTTTGATGACCAGTTTGTTTCGAAGGTTGGAATGACCTTTACCACCCTTGAAGATGCTGGAAAATTTTACAGGGACTACGCCAAGGCTGCAGGTTTTTCTACAAGAGTTCGGAGCACAAATAGGAAGGAAAATGAGATTAAGAATCAATTGATTACATGTAGCAGAGAGAGAAAATGGAAATCTAAAATATTTCCGACCGAGAAGACAAATCCCACAGCCGGTTTAAACTGTCCTGCAAGAATTTATATACACACATTGAAGAATGTTGGTGCTTGGATCATTTCAAAGGTTGTGTTGCATCATTCACACCCTTACTATCCAAGTAAAGCAGAGATGCTCAAACAGCATAGGGAACTAAGCATGTCCATTCGTCGTACAATAGAGAATAACGAGGAGGCTGATATCAGACCAAGCAAAACTTACCAATCATTTATTGCGGCAGCCGGGGGTCACCGCGAGTTAAATTTTATTGAAAAGGATGTGAGGAATTACATTACGAGAGAAGTGCGGAATGTTTCTGAACAAGAAGATGCAAAGAAATTCGGGAAATATTTGTTAAGAATGAAAGAGAAGAATCATAATTTCTTTTTTGAGCTTGAACTCGAGGATGATCAATCGATTAAGCTGGCTTTTTGGGTCGATGTAAGAAGTAGAGCTGCCTTTGAGTATTTCGGAGATGTTATTTCATTTGACACCACCTACAATACAAACAGGTAATAAACTGTCCATGTTTATGATGCTAAATTAATGTTGTTTTATGAATCTGCCGCAGAGGTATATATTGGGTGTTTTTGGGTGTATAAAATCATTTTTTGGGTGTACGTAATGATTTTTCATTCTGTACTATGGTAATTTGTTTCAGGTATAATTTGGTTTGTGGTTCTTTTGTCGGGGTGAATCACCACGGTCAGTCAACACTTCTTGGATGCTCTTTGATGAAAAACGATGAAATTGAATCATTTAAATGGTTATTTCAATGTTGGCTTCGTTGCATGGAAGGAAATGCTCCGAAAGGGTTTCTCACCGATCAATGTGCATCAATGAAAAGGGCTTTAGAGGCTTGTATGTCAACAACAATTCACCGTTGGTATATTTGGCATGTCATGAAGAAGATTCCAAGCAAATTAAACGGGTACAAGGGACATGCAGAAATTGAACAAGAAATGAGCCAAGTTGTTTGGAACTCTCATAGTAAAGACTCATTTGGAATTGGAATGATTTTCTGCTGAATTTTGGTCTTGTGGACAACAAGTGGCTGTAAGGTAATATTGTTTAAAATCTGCAGTAGAGGTGTAAATTGTATTTTTTTCGGGTGTATTTATAGTCTGTTTTTGGTTGTATTCTGCATATCTCTATGAAGATCATCATATATGGGTTCCAATCTATCTGGATCACCACTTCTGGGCAGGAATGAGAAGGACACAAAGGAGCGAGAGCATGCATTCATTTTTTAACAAGTTTATTACCCGGAACAGCTCGCTTATTCAATTTGTCAAACAATACGATAATTGCCTCGGAAGCAGGGAGCAAGCAGAGAGAGAATCAAATGCTGCAGATTTTCATACGGTCATACCGTGTACAACCAAATCCTCTATTGAAGTTCAGTTTCAAGATGTGTACACTCATCAAAAGTTTAGGGAAGTCCAAGCACAATTTAGAGGAAGGGCGAATTGCATCACTAGATTAACGAATTCTGCTCTAGGCTATTCAGTATACGAAGTTGGAGAACAAGTTTCCAGCTCAATATTCAACAAGTTTGTGGTTACTTACGACTCAGTAGCAGCCGAGGTAAAATGTCAATTCTTATTATTCGAGTCAAGAGGGATATTGTGCCATCACACACTAAGCGTGTTAAGCTTTGAACGAGTAAGCCAAGTGTCACTTAGATATATACTGGAACGATGGACCAAGAAGGTAAAGAGGCGACACACACATCAAGAGCAGCCATGACGAGCCATTGTTGGAGCCAAGAAGCATGAAGTTTGACGAATTGGTTTTTTGTTCGCAAAATATTTATGAATTTGTATCAGAATCAGAGGAGTTGACTGCAATTCTGCAACGTGCGTACGATAACGTCATGGTTAAGATGGAATCATTGAAAACCAAAAGGAATGGGACATCTTCTTTATCTCACGAAGACGCCAACTTGGAATCTGTTAACGAGCTTCAAAGCCCTTCAAGGATTCGAACAAGAGGACGTCCAAAAAATAGGCTAGGTTCAAAGTTGGACAAACAGATTGCAAATGCCTCAAAGAATAAGAAAACGAAAGCTTTAAACGAGGTAAAAGTGATGTTCTTTAAATATATGGTGATTGAGATTAATTTTCTCGTTAATAGTTTAGTTAATATGTGAGTTTATTATATCCAGTTAAACCTCTTTGATGATGCATCAGTGGTGCGTTCAAATTCCAGCCAATATCAAGGATGTGTTATGAATTATCAGTTCAGGGTATTAGCAGCAGCGGATAACTCTTTGGGTGTATAGTTGCAGAATATGGGTGTAAAAGTACTGTTCTTTTGGGTGTATTTCTAAATTTTCTTATGTTTCACATTTTACATATATATATATATATATATATATATATATATATATATATATATTTCACAATCTGCTGTTTATGTTATAAAATATTGTTTGTTTTTTTTAACTACAGTTTAAGAGTTTTAGGGTTTAAGGTTTAGGTTTTAGGGTTTAGAGTTTAGGTTTTAAGGGTTTTAGTGTTTAGTGTTTAGGTTTTAGGGGTTTTAGGGTTTAGGGTTTACGGTTTAGGTTTTAGTGTTTAGGGTTTAGGGTTTTAGGGTTTAGGATTCAGGGTTGTAGGGATAAAGCATCAAGGGGATATATATTTGGGTGTATATTCAACTTTCTTTGGGTGTAAAAAATGTCAGGTTATAGGTGTATATTTGGTTTGATGTTTTCCTTCATATTATAGTACCTGTAATTCAGACATTTTGAATACAGCAGAGAGAGTTTTACTCATAATTGGCAAATTTTTACATGGAGCTGGTGGAAGTGCGGGTGTGCTTTCTTCAGGTTTTTTGGGTGGTCCTGGAGTGCTGCAGGGTTACATAAAATTAATCATGTTTTAAAAAAATTAGTCAATGATTAATCGTGAAAATATACACCCCAACATGGACAATATACACCCCAAGACTATTTCTTACCTTTTTGTAGTTCCTTCAATTTGTACCACAGGGGTTGGTTCATTTTCTGTCACAGGTGTTTGTTCAATTTCCAGCACAGTGGTTGTTTGGGACAGTGGTAGACAAACTTGAATCGAAACTCTAAACAAGAAGAAAAATAAAAGGTTAACAAAGCCCCCGAAAATAAAAAGGTTATAAGGTTGAAATTTTCTTGAAAAACTCACATTGCAAGCGCTTCGGTTTGCGACTGTGTCTCTTCCCGGACAACCATCATATTCTCTTCAGCTGGCTTACTGGCTGACTCTTCAACCAGACTCAACCTAAAATACACCCTAAGAAAGTCAAAAATACACTTGAAGCATTCAAAAGAAAGACAGGCTTTGTTTTTTGAGAACTTACATACTTCTAGTTTTTATTTTTTTTTTCCTGCCTTTTTTTTTTCTCGAATAAAACATTAAAGGGTTTTTTTCTAAAAAAAATATATACAGAATTAGAAGTAGAAGGTAATAAAAGAATAAAATCAACGGTTATTTGAAAGAGAAATTACATGCTCTCTGCCGGTTTGTTTACGCTACTTTGTTCTGTGAGTCCTTGAGACGAAGGATCATCACTTCCTAAGTTTACGTCCGATATTCTAAACATAATAGAGTACATGTTATTCATAAAAAATACCATACTGTTAAATCAGGATAAGAAGATTTTATCAAATAAAACTTCTTACGTTTCAGATGAGACATAGTGACCTTCCGTCGATCGCATGTCAGCTTCCTTTTCCCTGGCAAACAACAAACAATTATTAGCAAAGAAAACACCTTAAAATCTGAAATCTACACCCCAACAAGACAAACCCCTGTGCAGCAGATTTTTCATTCTTTTCCCTTAAGAATTCATCTAATTCTTCAGTTCCAATTTCAGATCTGACAGTACATGCATAAAAGAACATGTTAACAAATATAATTTTGATGATAGACGGTAATATAGCTTACAAAGTACTATATCCATGATAGGATTGAGCTTGGTCAGGAGATGAATCCTCAACAATGATATTTTTCTTTTTGGATTGTGTCCTGGGGGAAAAAAATAAGTATGAATCAGAAATACAAAATTAAATTGATCAGAAAATACTATCCAAAGAAGTGCTTACTTTTGTGGTTTTCTTTGAGTCTTTTTCTTTGTTTTTTGCTTCTCTACTGGTAATGATTCTTCGCTTTTAAAAGTTAATAAGAGACGCTCTGTTAATACATGAAATATTGATAATAAACCCAAAGGAAAGCAGTAATAATTTTAGAACATTACTCATCATTTGATTCAGATTCTGAATCAGAATCCTCCTGAATCTTCTTTCTTTTTTTGGTTTCTATTCTGGAAGGCAAACAATCGTTATTTATAAACATACTAAAAGGGACAAAATACATCCAAATGAATACACAAAATACACCCAAATAAATGTACAAAATACACCTGAATGAATGCACAAAATACACTCAACTGGATAAACAAAATACATCCAAGTATGTTACTTACTTTTTGACTTTTCGGCTGGGTTGTTTCCTTGTTGAATCCTCTGAGTCTTCTTCAGTCTCAGACTCAGAGGTAGAATGGACTTCACTTTCAGTTGTTTCAGTCTCAGATGATGATGATGAACTTGCCTTCTTTTTTTATTATTTTTTTGGTTTTTTTTATTTTTTTTCTTTCATTTTCTCCTTTGTTTCGGCCATCTTTACAATTCCCTGAAACATTAGAAATGTTAGTTAAAAGCATTCAAAAAAATAAAATACACCCAAGATATTTTGTTCACTTACCATATGTTCCTTCATTTCTGCCCTCATTCTTTCAACCAACTGTTCTTTAGTCCAGTTGGCAATCCAGGGTTCTGGAGGTCTTTCTTCCCCCTTCTTGTCTTTATTTTTTGATAGATGAAAGTAAACTATCATCAGGGTAAACAGGCAGCCGTCAATTACCTTTTTCTTTTTCAGATTGTAATCTGTTATACCCTTGATAATAAAATTCAGAACATGTGCTCCCCAGTTCCTCTCTGTTATTGTGTCCATCTTGAAAATTGGTGCCAGGTACACAGGGGAGATTTTGTTTATTGTGGTTGGTAACAGGAACACTATCTGTATATAGAGGATGAAAATCTTCTTGAACATGAGGCGATCCTGTTCATTATCAACACCAATAGCCATCATCTCATCTGTCAGATTTTTTAGGGTCTTCCCCTGGAATCTTCTAAAAATTTGTTTGTTGTCTTCAGAAAGATCCTTATAATTGAATTTCTGAGGCAGTAGATCTCCTACAAAAAGGGAAACAACATTGTATGAAAATCACTTGAAATACATCCAAGCATTACTTAAAATACACCTCAATATGGCTCATATACACCTATGTGTGTAGCGAGTTACTTGACGCGTTGATGCCAAGCGCAGCCCCTATTGTTCTTGATCTTACTTTAAACGAACCGTAGCCAGTTTCGAGTCTATTTTTCCCTAATTTAAAGGAGTTAGCCAACTCCTTTAATATTTGCTGATGCACCCTTAGCGGCGGGATGTGCATCAAGCCACCAAATCTCAAATCCCTAACAATTGCTCTCTTCTCCTCGTTCATATTTCTGAATTTGTCACTCAACAAATGGGTTGCACACTTAAGGTCTTTGGTTTGCTGTAAACAAAGCAAAATTAGAGTCAGATATATTTCTATTATTAAAAACTGATTTGATCTAAGACATATATTTGTTCTTACATTTTTTTCAGCTTGATCTTTGCCTGCCATTTTTTCTGAAATAAAAAATACACCCATAGATATCAGTCAGATACACCCATAGATCAACCATATACACCTATACGGATTCTCATAAGTATTTAATTAGATCAGTTCAAAATGATGTTTCAATTCACTCAAACATGCATAAATATACAAGGTCAAGCAACATTACAAGGTCAAGCAATATACACCCAAGGACAAGCAATATTTAGAACAGTTGCAACAGTTGATTATATTACATTATATCAGTTCAGATATATACACCCAACAAATTATGCCATATACACCAAAAAAATTACTCCATATACATCCACCAAATTACGCAATATACTCCCAAAAATCAGTTACGAGAAAAACTATAACAAGAAGAATAATAAAACCTAGAACAACTAAGAAGAATAGTAAAACTTAGAACCAAGAAGAATAGTAAAACCTAGAACAAGAAGAACATTAAAAACAATAAAATGAGAGCTAGAACAAGAAGAACAGTAAAACCTAGAAGAACGTAGAAGAACAGTAAAACATAGTTCTTCGATTTCGAAATGTGGAAAATCTACAAGATGAGTAAAATAGTAACGTACCTTGAGTAATATATCTTCGTTTTTTTTGGAGATTGTTGATGGAGAGTTCTATCTTGTGTTGATGGTTTCTGCTAATCTTTGCGACGAGTTCTATCTCTTCAGTTTGGAATGTTGCTCGAAAATGGACGGTTTGTGTTTTTTTCGAAAGAGAAGTGGAAGAGTGCGTCATAAGGAGCGCTTTTTGCGAAGCGTAACCGTTGAGTGACGCGCGTGTAATTTACGCTCCATTCAAAGGGAGTGAGTACGCGTGGATAGAAGTCTGGACTGGATAACTTGTAACGCTTGTAGACCTTTTTTGTTTGTATATATAGCAAGTCCGAAATAAAATACATTTAGATGTTAGTACCTGTAATTATAAATATGATGTATCTTTAATTTTAAAAGTAAAGTGTATGAACTTAAAGCATATAAGTAAGGTGTTATAAGTTAAAAACAAACTTAAAAACTTTGACTGTGCCACTTGTGTCATACAATAATATATTCTTGTAAATGAAAAAAATTGCAAAAAAATTTACAGTATAACGATTATTACATTATAAATCATGTGTCATTACATATTAAATTTGTTTATAAATAAATACACATAAAAAAATAAGGCAGTTTAATATCATACTTCATTAGAATTTGTGTGATTTTTAATATTTTGGAACTTGTGTGACTATGAACAATCTTATTGGGTGAATCAATATAATTTGTTTAAATTCTTCCACTTCTTATGACATAAACTCTGCGTTAAAGTCCAATTTAAATACCATACTATCAGAAAATGGAACTACAACTTATTTATACTTGACAAAAATCATAATCTAATATAAATCTAAAAAGTTGATAAAAAGATTAAAACTACACCTTATCAAGATTATTTAATATTATACCTTATTAAAGTCCTAAAATTTTTTATATTTTTTAAAATCGAAAGAAGAAAAGTATACCTTATTAAGGAGGGATAAAGACTAATAATAGTCTTTGTTATACACTAGAAAGTGGTCATGGTGTGCAGCTGAATTTTTATTTAGTGGTAAGCTCCAACCATACTAAATACTAATGTCGTTGATTCTTGATCGGCCCCTCCAATATAATAGGGTAAAAAACAGAAATAAGACAAGGGAGAAAATAATTTACGTGAATAAGTCAAAACAAAAACTGCTTCATAAATTCACCAACGCACATATATATGTAGTTCGAACCAGTTTGGTTCGAACTCCATTTCTACATAATTCGAACCAGTTTGGTTCGAATTATACACAAACACATGCACACACATAATTCGAACCAGCTTGGTTCGAATTACACACACAATAATTCATGGTATAATTCGAATTATACGGTTAAGAAATTAATAATTTATTAAAAAAAATTTATTAAAAAATTAATAATTTAAAAATTAAAAAATATATATTTTATTTCATACGGTTAAAAAAAAGCTAACAAAATATTTAATTACGAGACTTCTTTAAAATATTAATGAGCTATCAATTCGAATTCCATATAATACTTTTCTGTCCATTTTTAATAGTTCATGAATATTTTTTAATAAATTTTTTTAATAAATTTTTTTAAATTATACTACAAAAAATATTTTATCCTATACAAAATAATTTAAAAAAAATTGCTTAAAAAATGTGAGGAGTACTATAAAAATTTGTAATGTTATAATAACTTAAGTAAATACATGCATGTACTCAAATTTTAAATAAAATATTTTACATAGTCAATAATAATTTAGAAATGAAAGAAAATATTTTATTCCATACAAAATAATTAAAAAATATATTTTATTCTATACAAAATAATTTTAAAAAATGGCTTAAAAGATGTTATGAGTACTATAAAAGTTTGTAATATTCTAGTGATTTAGGTAAATACATGATAAAAATATTTTTTCTTTAATTTCTAAATTATTAGTGACTATGTGGAGTATTTCTTTAATGTCCTAAGTCATTAGGACATTGCAAATTTTTATAGTACTTCTAACATCTTTTAAGCCATTTTTTAAATTATTTTGCATAGAATAAAATATTTTTTTGTGGTATAATTTAAATAAATTTATTTAAAAATATTCATGAGCTATCAAGAATGGGCAGAGTATTGTATAGAATTCGAATTGCTCACCATATAATTTGAACCAGAGTAATTCGAACTTCCCTATACGTAATTCGAATCATGTAATATCTCACCATATAATTTAAATAATTTTATTAAAAAATTATCATGAATATTTTTTAATAAATTTAAGACATTAAAGAAATACTCCACATTGTCACTAATAATTTAAAAATTAAAGAAAAAATATTTTTATCATGTATTTACCTAAATCACTAGAATATTACAAACTTTTATAGTACTCATAACATCTTTTAAGCCATTTTTTAAAATTATTTTGTATAGAATAAAATATATTTTTTAATTATTTTGTATGGAATAAAATATTTTCTTTCATTTCTAAATTATTATTGACTATGTAGAGTATTTTATTTAAAATTTGAGTACATGCATGTATTTACCTAAGTTATTATAACATTACAAATTTTTATAGTACTCATAACATTTTTTAAGCAATTTTTTTTAATTTGTTTTGTATAGGATAAAATATTTTTTGTAGTATAATTTAAAAAAATTTATTAAAAAATATTCATGAACTATTAAAAATGGACAGAAAAGTATTGTATGGAATTCGAATTGATAGCTCATTAATATTTTAAAGAAGACTCGTAATTAAATATTTTGTTAGCTTTTTTTTAACCGTATGAAATAAAATATATATTTTTTAATTTTTAAATTATTATTTTTTTAATAAATTTTTTAATAATTTTTTTTTAATAAATTATTAATTTTTTAACAGCATAATTCGAATTATACCATGAATTATTGTGTGTGTAATTCGAACCAAGCTAGTTCGAATTAGTGTGTGTGTGTTTGTGTGTAATTCGAACCAAGCTGATTCGAATTACATATATATGTGCGTTGGTGGATTCATGAAGCAATTTTCGTTTTGGCTTATTCACGTAAATTGTTTTCTTCCTTGACTTATTTTTGTTTTTTACCCCAATATTTAGGATGCGAATAAGTGAAGAAATAGTTACAACCAGAAAATAAATTAAAATTAATGATAATTAAAATATATAATTATGATTAATCATTATTGCAATAGTATATAAGAAAGGAAAAATAAAATGACAAAGAAATATTATTCCGTAATAATAATGATAATGGGATAGGAATAGAATGTGATATGGTAAGCATCCTAATATTAAATAGCATATTATTATGATTAGCATGTGGGACTGTGGAAATATGTGATAAGCAATGAGATACGCGAGTGTGACAAACTGACAATAATTTCATGTACTTAAAGATTACATAAATAAAATTAATTTTAGAAATTTTTTACTAGTTATAACTGAAAATTTTTAATTCCCAAACATTTTTTTTTCTTTTTTGTGTCCTTTACTCGAAGCACTCCTACTATATTAAAGGGTTTTGCATTTTCCCCCTTTTAATTTGTTGTTTCCAATCAAATTGTTTGTTTCGTTTAATTTTTCTTCCATGTTTTTATTTTGTTTCTATCACTTTTAAATTTTAGCTCTGATATAAGACATGGTAAAAAAAAATAAAAAAAAAATAAGATCTGTTAAATATATAGTATCTTTGAATATAAAGTATCTTTTAGAGATAATCTATGCGTGCAAAAGTTGAAAATAAAAAACTTTTTTACACCTCCTTTTCTGGTCTATATCAACAATGTTCTTTTGCAAAACACTACATATCACACCTAATTTTACAGCATACAACCATGATTAACCATACACACTAATTGTATACTTAGCTTCCTCAAGAACTATCTACACACCATTAGTATTTATTTAGCATTTTCTAGTTGGCGGATGCTTACATGCACCCATATTATTTATTTATTTATAAATAATGTTACATGACTAATAAATATGATTAATTTTTGTCAATATTAGACTAATAATAATTTATACTTATTTTTATAAAGATTTTGTACACAAAAAATATATAATTTGAATATATATTTACCAGAGTTTGCATATATAAATCAATACAATTTGTACTAATATTTTAAAAAGTTTACATATATGAATTAATAAAATTTATTTATTTAAGATAATTTAATATTTATACTAGTCAAATAATGACTAAAAATACTAAAAATTACTAATATCCAAAAATTTCTTTTATACAACTAAAAAGATTTACAACATTAGAATTTTGTAACAAAATATAAAGAGTCAAATCTCAAAGTAGTTTTTGAACTCGTCTCTAATCTTAAAGTTGTTTTAAATTTGTCTCTAAATTTAACCACGGTAGTTCTAAAGTATCTTTTAAGATATTACAAGCAATGGTATAACATGTTGCAATATAATTCCAGGATTAGAATTTTGGATGTTAGACTTGTTAAGTTTAGATGTTAAATTTGTTGAATAAGAAATGCTAAATACCATAAGAGATTTATTGTTTTTAACTATCATTTTTAGTTATTAACTAGATTTTTTTTAGTTTAGTAATTCAACAACGAGAAAATATAGGAAAAAAACCTTTCTTTTTTAACAACGTAAACAATAGATAAAAAAAAAAAATTTAATTTTAAAAATCAAATCTTAAATTAATTAAATATAATCCTTGTTAGTATAAGCTTGAAATACGACTCAATGTTTAAGTTGTTTACATCTTTTATTATTCACCTAGTGAGATTGTTCAATAACATATTTTAGCTCACACTTTTAAATATTAATAACTAATTAATAACAAAAAATAATAAATTATGATGGATTCTAACCATCTGAATAAATTTTAGAAGGTAATTTATATTTTGTATTGACTAAAAATTAATTTATATGTGTACAATAATAATAATAATAATATAATGAAAGACACTATTTTTTATATTATTATTTATATTTATTATTTTATATATTCAAGTGTGTGAGCTTTAAATTAAATACATACATGTACGAATATCTATATGTTAGAGTAAATGAATATTTAATTATTACATCTAGAACTAAGAAAATGAATGCAATTCTAAAATACATGTACGATTATCTATATGCAATTAAGTAGAAAATAAAGATTTTGGCTGTTTTAGACTAAATTTTTTTATCATCAAACATTTTTTATATTTTATATATAGTATATTTATTTCTTCAATGTGGTTTGTTACTTTTTTAATTTTTTTTAAAAGTCTAATATTTAAACACCTAATTTCTCGTATATTTAGAAATTCTTGTGTGGTTTTTATTCTGACATATGAATTTCATTTTTTTTTAAAGATCGAGTTAGATGTTAGACTGTAACTTATTGGTATAAAAAATACTAGTTATACAATTATACTTAAATAAAATATAAATATTTTTATTTATTTATATTCTATTATATTTTATAAAATATTATTTTATATATTTAATTTAAATTATTTATCTAATACATATATAATATTTAAATATAAATTTTATTATAATAATATATTAAAATTATTAAAATTAAATTTATATTAATAATTATTAATAATAATAAAATTATGAATAACATCGTAAATATACAAAAGATAATATTTTTTATTTTTATATTTATAATAGATGAAAAAAGTTTTTGATATGATAGATCCACACAAAAGATTTCTTTTTTTTTTATTCTTTTTCTTTTCTCTTATTTTCTCCTAAACCATAAACCATGTAAGGCAAGCACTACTACATTTCTATTTCGTGGGACTTTAAAAAATCTGTACATGTTAGGTAAAAGAAGAAAAACCATAGCTGAAATCCAAATGAATGTCATTTTCTACTTTTCTAGTTAGTCACACCTACTCAAATATCAGCAGAAAGCAAAATTGCCTAAATAGGAAGTTTGAATTCAAATTTGTTTACTATAATCGGATATTTATATAAAAACAAAAATAAGTTATACAACAAAGACACGTGAATAGGCTGCAAATAACTAACCATAGTTATAATAGTCACAAAAAAAATATATATTGACAAATTTATAGAATCTACTTGGATATAATTATATAAATAGTTTTTTTTATACTAATAAATTTCTATTTAACATCTAACTCAATCTTAAAAAAAAAAACTCATATATCAGAATAAAAATCACACAAAAATATCTAAATATACCAGAAATTAGGTATTTAAATATTAGGATTTTAAAAAAAAAATAAAAAGATAACAAAAAAATTCAGACCAAAACAGCCAAAATCTTCATTTTCTTAATTGCATATATAGATAATTGTACATGTATTTTAGAATTGCATTCATTTTCTTAGTTCTAGATGTAATAATCAAATATTCATTTACTTTAACATATAGATAATCGTACATGTATTTAATTTAAAGCTCACACACTTAAATATATAAAATAATAAATATAAAGAATAATATAAAAACAGTGTTTTTCATTGCATTATTATTATTATTACTTAGGGAAAAAAAGAGGATCAATATACGGTGAATAAAGTTAAGGGAGTTCACCTTTACTAATTACTATTAACATACCATACCTAAATTTATATATAAGATGCAATTTGTGTTTATGTAAAAACTAAAAAGAAGTTCCCGGAGAAGATAAAGTAGAATCTAATCCATTCACGAGGAGAATAGAGAAGGGTATAGCTAGTAACATTCTATATAGTTCCACGTAATCTATTATTTTCGTTCTGGTAAAAAAAAGTCTTGTAAAATTGGTCTCTTTTATAATATTAATTTTTTTAATATATTTTTATATATTAAAAACTTTTTTTATATATTTTATTATAAAATATAATCAATACTAAGAAGGTACATTTTTTTATTTATTTGTGTGAAATTTTTTTATAAACAAATCAATGAAATTTTGAGAAATAAATTGTATTTATTTATTGATATTTTTTAATAAATGGTGTTTTATAGTATAATTTTTCAAAAATTTTGTTTAGTGTATTTGGAGATTTTTTTCAAAAAAAGAGAAAAAAAATAATTAAAAATGAAAATAACAAAAATATAGTATAACATTATAAATGTACTTTATTAATTATGATATATTGAAATATATGTACAATAAACAAATGTTAATGTGTCATTATTATATATTTTAAATATTTGTAACTGAAAATTATTATTATAGTTTTAATATATATATATATATATATATATATATATATATATATATATATATATATATATATATACTAATTATATTTAATCGTTACCTTTTTAATTTAAGTGAGTAATAATAGGTATTAAATTTAATTTTGTTGTATCGTTTTTATATAAATATCTATTATTTTTATTTTTTAAATTGTAAAATTGTCATTTATGTAAAATTACTGATGTGGTATAATTACATAAACTAATGTTATGGTACAAGCTTATTCTATAATAAATTTATATCAATTTTTATATAATAAGAATAAGTAGATAAATAGATGATATATATATTGCTTGCCTCTAATTTATTATGTAGAGTTAATACTCAAAATCGTCCCTGAAAAATACCCCGATCTCCATTTTGGTCCTCGAAAGATAAAGTTAATCAAAATCGTCCCCGAAAGATACACGACTTGGTCACGTTAGTCCTTCCGTCAGTTAAGTGATGACGTGGCGGATGATGCCACGTGTCAAAACATGATTGGTTGACGTGTCAGATCAGTGACACGTGGCATGCCACGTGTCAGGTCAGTGACACGTGGCATGCCACGTGTCACTTGACATGTAAAAAAGTTATTTTTAATCAAAATAGTCCTTGAAAGTTCAGACGTAAGTCATTTTCATACCTAAAATTTTAAAAAATAATCAAATTAGTCCATATATAATTTTTTTTTATTTTTTTATAATATTAAATTTGAAATATTTTTTAATACTACTAATTTTAATAGAAATGTAATTGACAAACAAAAAATTAGTAATGGTATCTTTTCTTCTTAAAAATTGTCAATAAAATTATCTCTCTCCTTTAAATCTTCTCAAAATCTCTCTTATTCTTTTCTATTCTAAAACATTTTTCTTACATTATCATATTTTACTAGAATATATATATATATATATATATACTCAAAATTGAAATGTATGTATTTATTAACCTAAACAAAGTTATATGCTCAAAATCAAAATTTATATATTAAAAGAAAAATTATATAATCTATCTCAAACATATGAAACACACAAAATATTAAATATTTTTAACTATATGGAAGTACTAAAGAAAATATTAATCTGGTCATAATATATATTCGTTACCAACGTTAATATCTTAGTTGTCAAATTATTTTGGTTTGAGTCAAATAGATCTATTAAGAGATCCAAATCTTTTTTTTTTAAAATATTTACAAGAAACAAATATAAAATAGAACAAACGAAATTATTAAACTAATTATGTGATTATCAAATCTAAATTTATAAATGATGTTATTCAAGGGTCGAAGGAGTGTAATTTTACTTTTTCTAAATAATGAATTTGAAAAGAAATTCAATTTTTCTTAGAACTTTCTAAATTTAATTAGTTTCAATTTATAATTCTGAAAGATTATATAATTTTTGTGTTTTATATGTTTGAGATAGATTATATAATTTTTCTTTTAATACATAAATTTTGATTTTAAGCATATAACTTTGTTTAAGTTAAGAAATACATACATTTCAATTTTGAGAATATATATTCTAGCAAAATATGATAATGTAAGAAAAATGTTTTAGAATAGAAAAGAATAAGAGAGATTTTGAGAAGATTTAAAGGAGAGAGATAATTTTATTGACAAAATTTTTAAGAAAAAGAGATACCATTACTAATTTTTTGTTTGTCAATTACATTTCTATTAAAATTAGTAGTATAAAAAAATATTTCAAATTTAATATTATCAAGAAAAAATTAAAAAAAATTATATAAGGACTAATTTGATTATTTTTTAAAATTTTAGAGATGAAAATGACTTACGTCTGAACTTTCAAGGACTATTTTGGTTAAAAATAACTTTTTTACATGTCAAGTAACACGTGGCATGCCACGTGTCATTGATCTGACACGTCAACCAATCATATTTTGACACGTGTCATCACCCGCCACGTCATCATGTGCCACGTGGCACTTAACGTGACACGTCATCACTCAACTGACGGAAGGACTAACGTGACTAAGTCGTGTATCTTTCGGGGACGATTTTTATTAACTTTATTTTTCGAGGACCAAAATGGAGATCGGAGTATCTTTCAGGGACGATTTTGAGTATTAACTCTTATTATGTATTTATTTTCCTCCATCCAATGTAAGGGTGCTCTTTCAAAAACAATAAATGAATGAAGTAGTGTATTAGTGTATTAACTTTTGTGTGTCAAACTCGTTTGCCAAAGAGAAAAAAAAATAAATAAAGTTACAAATAAGAGGCAACGCAAATAAGAAGTACCCAAAAATATATTCTTGTAAATATTATTGTATTCTTGTTTAGTAAAAAATAGAAAAAAAGACTGTTCTACACGTTTACTAAAAACTTGTGTATCAGGAATCGCCCCCATTTTTGGAAAACAAATCAATCTCCCTTACACTTTTGAGATTTGGACAAAATCCAATTACACATCTACAAACAATGAATAAATGTTGATGCTTACACACCTAATTTAATTTTACACTTTTTACTTTTTCTTCCTTTTTTTTTTTTATCTTGTTCCTTCCATATTAGTTAATTAACCACATTGAAAATATATGATATGTGTGTATGTATAACACACAATAAGCTAAGCATATAGTCGATTTCATTCATTTTCTTCATTTCTTCATGTATTACAAAATAACTATATATTAGTATTATTATTCTAGAATAAGAAAAAATTTTATTATTCCATCTTATTAGTTTTAAGTTTCAAGATATCTTAAATTTTAATTAACATGCATTATTGGCTATTATTGTTGGATAAATAAATAGGTAATGAAGAGTGATAATAAGTCATTCTATCTAATAAACAAGTATATGTTTATATACTTTTACAAAATTGTCATGTTATAATATAGGAAAAGTATACGTAACAAACAATATTTTTGAATAATGTGTAAACAATGTGAATTAATAGGGTTAAAAGAGTAAATTTAATTAGTAGCATTAAATTAGGGTGTAATGTATTTTCATTTGATTGATGGTTGTTCATGTTGTTCAAAATTTTCATTATTCCCCTAGCACTCCCCTATAATATAAATCTTTAGTTGAATAAAAGAGAAATAATTTTTGAAGATCAATAATTTTTAATATTTTTTATTATTATTGACTAACATAAATATTAAATTATTTTTTAATAAATAAATTTTATTAATTTATGTGTACAAATTTTAAAAAAATATAAATATAAATTATATTAATTTATACGTATAAACTCTGATAAATATAAGTGTATATTATTTTTTATATATAAAATTTTTATAAATATAAATATAAATTATTAACTAACTGTTGATAAAAAATAATAATATTTATTAATTATATAATATTGCTCATTAATAAATTAGAACATACATACAATATAGAGAAATATTCATATACTTAATTAACTACCTAAATGAATTAAATGATTTTTATTAGAACGTAATCACCAAAATATATATAATCTTCTGTTGTCTTTCACATATTTATCTAGCTTCCTTTTAAATACTGAACTCTTAAAATACACATTATAATACTATAATCGGTATAATGATAAGGGTAATACTATCGTGTTGAAAGCAAATTTTTTCAGCATGTGAGGAACTGATGTGTTCTGATTGAATGAGTGACGCATATCAGTATTGTGGTTACACATAAAGATAATTTCTGTCACACAATTAGAAGAGTGTACGAAAGTGATTAGGTAAAATAGATTAATGTTGCCATAATGCTTTTGATTATATTTATTAAACTTTTTGATGGGCTAGTCAAATTATTTTCATGTGTGGGCTAAGTTTTCAATGTTAATTTATAAAAAAAAAAAAAACTTATTATAATGATACAAGAAATTTTATATTACAAATAAAGAAACGTAGAATTAATTTGTTGTCGAATAATGCATTATTTATAAAGCAACGATATTTTTTTTTACAAAAAAAATCATGATAAGGAATTTAAATAGGTATTTAAAATAAGTTTTTAAATGTATTTTATTTTAATCAGAATTTTGAGTTTAAATTTAGCCTAAATGTTTTGTTAGTCCATGAAATAATTAAAAATAGGTTTGGTCCAATAATAATAATAATAATAACAATAATAATAATAATAATAAAATCAAAGATTTACTGTGTCCACCCACTTTAATATTTTAGAAAGTTTCAATAAAATTAAAAAATAGTATTAACCTTTCAATTATTTTAATAATTGTCTAACTTTTTCTCTTTCTCAAATTTTCGTCTAATTTAAACTTAAATCTCACTTTTTTATATATATCTCTTTCTTTACGTTTTGATTTTCAAATTTTATATAAATTTACCTGCAAATATATTGAATCTTTGGAGATATATTAATAATGTAAAATATTTTATATTATTGTGCAATAATATTTATTTTTTTATGACTAATCACATAATCAATACAAAATATAGTTATTTTTACTATATAATCTTACGTAATTATTAGATGTACGTATAAAATTATTTTACACTGACAGTGTATTAAATTAAATTATAAAATATTCATAAAAAAAACTTTTGATTAATTAAATATCATATTTTAAAACTTATTTCTCCATGATTTATGAATTAAACATTGTAAAAATTTCTTTACCTAGTCACTAAAATTAATTTTAAATACTTGCTTAAATTTCTTATACGATTAAAGTATTGTTTTTGTCCCCAACGTTTGGGGTAAGTCCTATTTGTGTCCCTAACGTTTAAATCGTCCTATTTGTATCCCTAACGTTTATAAAAGTGATTCAATGTTATCCTACTATCAATTATACTAACAAATCAGATTATATTTTTCAATTATTCTCATTTGAATGTATTCATTTTCAATCAGGTCTCATTTGAATGTATTCGATTTTAATATTATACCCACTATTTGTGTTTAGATTCAATTATGTCCCTAGAAAAGTGAATTATGTAAATGTTATAGGAATTAGTTTAAACTTTTGATGAGCCATTTTTCGGAGTGGATTATCGATTCTATCCCAGACATTTGTATTCTAACTTCAAGAAGAGATTTTTAAAACTCAAACTAAAGCGTTCATGATGTGTAATTGACGCCAGGATAACATTGAATCACTTTTACAAACGTTATGGATATAAATATGACGATTTAAACGTTAAGGATACAGATAGAATTTACCCTAAACGTTGGGATAAAAACAATACTTACTCTTCTTATAATGATAACTTACTTTAAAAATATATTTTTATGTCGTAAATAATAAATAAAAAATAATAAAATAAAATACATTTAAAAACTTATTTTAAATTCCTATTTAAATTCTTTATTATAACTTTCTTTGAAAAATATATATATATCCTTGCTTTATAAATAATAAATTATTCGACAACAAATTAATCTTACATTTTTTTATTTATAATATAAAAGCATATATCATTGTATATTATTTATATGTTATAAATACAAGGTTATTTTTCAAGAAATCAATTTTTATATTGTCATAAAAATGTCAATCGAATAAGTTTTTTTCCATAAACTCATATTGAAAACTTAGTCCATACTTAAAAAAATAATTTGGCTAGCCCATAAAAAAGTCCTATAAACATAATCACAAGTATTAAGATAACGTTAATATATTCTATCTAATCACTTTTCTACATTCTTCTCACTGTGACAGAAATGGTCCGTGGATATGACCACAATACTCATACGTATCACTCATCCAATAATGACACATCAGTTTCTCACATGTTGAAAAAATTTGCTTTCAGGACGGTAGCATTACCCGGCTTTAAGTAATATCAGGACAGCTTTCATTTTCAGTCTTATCTTTTTTCCGTGTCCTTTACTCCAACCACTACTACTACTATATATATGTATACTAAACGGTTTTGCAATTTTCCCCCTTTTTTTTTTGGGTGAGGCTTTGTATTGTTTCGGTGTAAAGGTTGCACTTTTGTCGTTTCCAATCAAATTCTTTGTTTCGTTTAAGTTTTCTTCCATGTTTTAATTTTGTTTCTATACCACTTTTATATAAGTCATGGTAAAAAAAAAAAAAGTAAAAAAGAAAGAAGATCTGTTAATAGAATCAAGCTCACATGTGTTAGCATATTTAAATATTAAATAAAAAAATCTTACTATTATTAATATGTATAATAATTAATATATATTGATATTAAAAAATAATCTTATTAAGATTTTTTTAATATTAAAATAATATATATTAATATCAAAAAATTAATAATAAAATATAAAAAAATTGTTAATAAAAATTTTGGTAAAAATCATAATTTAATAATTAAAAAATTATTGAAGGATGTCTTAGAAAAAAATAATTTAATTTTTAAATTTTTTAAAAAATATTTTGGTAAAAATATAATTTAATCAATAAAAAATAATTTATTAAAAAGTATTTTGGTAAGCAAAATTTAATGAAAAAATAAAATTTTTGCTAAAAGATATTTTGATAAAAAATAAATTTTTTTTTTTGAAAAATGGATAAAGTTAACATTAGTTAACACAAAAAAATTTAAAATGGATTAAAGAGGAGGTTTTTTAAAAGTGATAAGGGAGGGAAATGTATATTTTATAAATAGAGATGAGGGGAGTGTCATTTTAACATCTTGCAAGAGAGTGAAATCTTCTCTAAATTTTATATATAGTATATTTATTTCTTTTAAGTGGGTTGTTACTCTTTTTATTTTTTTAAAAACCTAATATTTAGATACCTAATTTTTCGTATATTTAGATATTTTTGTGGTTTTTATTCTAATATATGAATTTTGTTTTCTTTTTTAAGATTGAGTTAGATCTTAGACGGCAGTAATTTATTGGTATAAAAAAATAATATTTATATAATTATATCCAAGTTGATTCTACAATTTTTTTTATATATCTTCTTTGTGAGAACTTTTTCTTTTTAATATTGTATTACTAGAAGTGAAATCCTTCATTGTGAGAACTTTTTCTTTTTAATATATAAAAATTTTAGCCTCTTTGTGACCATTATAACTAAGATCAGTTATTTGCACAGCCTATTCACATGCCTTTATTGTATAATTTATTTTTGTCTTTATATAAATATTTGGTCAGGTTATAGTCAAAAGTTTAAATCTAGACTTCCCATTTAGGTAATTTTACTTTCTGCTGATATTTAAGGAGGTGTACTATAACTTATTATTAGAGAAGTAGAAAATAACACTTGATTCCAGCTATAGTTTTTCTTCATTTAGCTAACATGCAGGAAGGTGAGATTTCTGAAAACCTCAGAAAATGAAAATGTAGTATAAAGTTCTCTTTTTATTAAATGCTTCTTTGGACTTTGGATACCACATATCAGTAAGCAAAAAGTTCTCTTTTTTTGGTGCATTTATTTTTTTTAGTAAAAAGTAAAATATTATTGAAAAATAAAAAAATATTCTTTTAAAAAGTTATAATCTTTATTTTCATATTTTTGAATTAGAAGAGTCATATTTTTGTTATGAATATCGAATAAAAGAGTCTCTCTCATATAAATTACCTGAGAGGAGCCAATTAGCCAAGCAAAGAACAATGTTATAAAAGCTGCAAATACTTTTCTTGTGAATTTGGATGGTGGTAACATTTTCGGCTGCCATTAGTCATAATAATAACAACAAACAATAATTATATAGAATTCATGAATATACATAAAACCATTTTGAGAGGAAAATAATTATAACACATATATTACCTGCCTTTATAGTAGCAATAATAGATAAGTATTATTAGTAAGGAAGGACTAACGAATGAAAATATGAAGTTTGGTAAGGTTGTGTGAAGAGCTTGAATGACAAGTTGTCGTTGCTGAAGTGGTGAATAAGCTTGTACACACAACAACACAAACATTTACAGTTCTCAATCACTGAATCAAATATAATCAAATATTCTGCAGAATTTATTAATTTTCTGTTTTCTTACCTTCTTGTTAAGTTCTTCTTAGTATCATAGAGCTAAGGTCACGATTCTATTGCATGTCTCGTTCCTTTCCACAAGGAAAAAAGAAAAACAAAAAAGAAATAAGTAAGCCAAATATACTAAAATAGTAGCCAAATATACTAAAATAGTATCTAATAAATTCAAAAACACCAAGCTATATGATAATCAAAACTAAAATAGTATCTAATAAATTCAAAACAAAAATATATTAATAGATAATTGAATTATCAAAAATGCATTTAGATGCAAAATGACGCCAATGATACTGGATTGCTAAGTGGCTAATTAAATATCAAAGTCTTCATTGGAAATGAAGAAGTTTTTCATATTCAAGTTGATTTCAAATAGCATTGCTTTTTACAAAATCATAAAATGAGAAAAACTATTAAAAAAAAAAAACAACTTAAAAAGAATACCTAAGGATGATAAGAAAAATGAGATTCTTACACCAGCCACTTCCACAACTTTTTTATGTGACCAAATCTCTGCCACACCGACAAAATTGTCCTATGATTACTACTACACTTACACTTATGCTCTCTTCAATTGCAACAAAAATCACTAATTAACAAATTCATAATTAATCAATAACTTGACTTGCTGATTAGAAAATTCAACAACTGTTAATTCAATCAGATATATCTTCCTTAAAGCAACATGGTTATTAAGCTCTTAGTTACTAAGCAAAATAAGTTAAAATACAAAGCTCATAACTTGATAATGTATCACCATGCAATAGATAATTTTGAGGAATGGCAAACATGCAATGAAAAACCTTATAGATGCTTTTGTTAAGGTGCATCTAATTCTTAATAAGGTTGCAAATATTTAGCATATAATAGCAAGTGTAAGTACGATATTACAAGCATAATAATTAGCAAGCTTTTGTAGTGCTCACATCATTATTGTCAACCAAAACCATAACAATTTCTCTTTAAATCCCTCATGTTTTCTAGAATTTCAAAGTCAAACAAATTATCATATAATTGCCATATATAGATAGAGGTGAGCAGAAACAACTCTTTAATTTAAAACAATATTAGTAACCACCAATAATATATAGAGTACTTTTAAAGAGATGGGATTCAAGGCTTTCAAAGGCTTGAACTCATAAAAAAACAGCCTATTATCACCTGAATACCCTTAGCCCAGCCAAAAGTAAGCAAATGCCCTGAATATACTCATTGATTTAAGCCTAATTCTTGCTTTTCAATCTAGAACAGATCAAATAATATAATACATACATGTACAAATATTTATATATTAGAGTAAATGAATATTTGATTATTACATCTAGAACTAAGAAAATGAATGCAATTCTAAAATACATGTACGATTATCTATATGCAATTGAGTAGAAAATAAAAATTTTGGCTGTTTTGGGTTGAATTTTTTTATCATCAAATATTTTTCATATTTTATAGGAAAAGTATAAGGAACCAAGAGGTTACCAGCCAAAAACTAAACAAAATTACATTAATTTATATTAATAATTAATTTTAAATTTTTTAAATTTAAAATTTAAAAAATTTAAAATTGATTAAATAAACCTAATTAAAACCTATAAAAACCTTCTTCTTCTCTCTCATATTAACCTACCCACCTCCAACAATTATACAGACAGACATCTCTCTCACCGTCCGGTCCTCTTCGCCTCCCCACCGCGACCCACTCCTCTTCTATCACCAACATCTGCCTTATCGGATTCGCCACCGTCGACAAGAACTGCTTTCCTTTCGTGAACCAGATGTGTTATCGGAGCCGCCGTTGCAGTTGGAGATAGCGGCGAAGATCTCTTCGTCCACCAGTCTTCCATCAGATCCGACGGTTACCGCACTCTCCACGAAGGCGATCGCATCCAGTTCTCTATCGCCACCAGCGACAACCACAAGACCAAGGCCGTTGATGTAACTGCTCCCGACGGCAATCCCCTACACTCTCGTCCCAAGGAATCCGGCGGATCCGGATTTAGCGCCGGATGGAGGCAAAACGGCGGTTGGAGGGTACTATGATACAGGTGATCATGTGAAATTTGGATTGCCAATGGCTTTCACAGTAGTCGCACGGTAGCAACATCATCACGATATTATTGCTCTCTGCGTTTTGGAATATTAGGTGCCGTTTTGATGATTAAAGAGACTGCAAATTATACAATTACAGAAATATAAAAAAAACATTCATTTAATATGAAAAAAAACATTATAATACTTAACAAAAGAAATATCCAGTTATATTTTAGCAAAAATAATTAAATATCTATAAAATTAAAAAAAAAATGAAATTCTTAAAGAAATAGAGACATTCACATTTGCAATATAAAAAAATTCGAAAAATATATAAAAGAACATCCATTTAATATGAAAAAGAAACATTCTGATACTTAGCAAAAGAAACATTCATATATATTAACTCCTAGAGATTTTGAAAGGTATTTTGGCTGATTTTTGGCTAATACCCTTTTGGTTCCCTAGCATTGTTCTATTTTATATATAGTATATTTATTTCTTTAATGTGGGTTGTTACTTTTTTTATTTTTTTTAAAAGTCTAATATTTAAACACCTAATTTCTCGAATATTTAGATATTTTTGTGTGGTTTTTATTCTGACATGCGAATTTTATTTTTTTTAAAGATTGAGTTAGATGTTAGACTGTAACTTATTGGTATAAAAAAAATACTATTTATATAATTATATTTAAATAAATTTCACAAATTTTTCTATATATTTTTTTGTGACCATTATGACTACGCCTAATTATTTGCAGTCTATTCACATGCCTTTGTTGAGAAATTTATTTTTGTTTTTATATAAATATTTTATTATAATAAAAAAAATATTATTTATACACTAAAATCAGTTATCTATCAATATTTTTATGTATAAATACATGTATAATTTAATTTATTTTTAATATATATTTATATTTTAATATATATATTTTTTACCAAAGATATGAGACTCGAACCCACAACCTCTTAATTGAGTATGGGGAAATTATGCCATTTGAGCTATTACTCATTGGCTTTAATATATATAATATATAACTAACATAATAAAATAAATTATTTTGGTTTCTGATATTTGATTAGATGTATGTGACTTATTAGAGAAGTAGAAAATGACTTTCAATTGCATTCCAGCTATGATTTTTCTTCTTTTACCCAACATGCAAGGACTGAGCTGAAAGCCCTGGGAAATGGAAATGTAGTAAGTAGTGTTTGCCTTATAGTTGTGCAAATTAACAACAAGTCTGTTTCATTTATAGGGAGCTACTCAAATGAAGATGCAAAAAACATCTTTTTATGAAGATACTTTGTATAAAAGTGTGATTTATTGATTTGGCCACATTTCAAATAAAAACAACACTTTTATAACATATCAAAATCTAACCCTACAATCCATCATCTAAGGGTCAAAAAGAAAAATCATCACATGAAGACAATTATAATATCTTCATGGGAGTACCCACCTCATTTATATTATGAGTAGCTTTTCTATATATCATTATATATTCTTTGTGGTGTCCTCCACATTGACTATCTTCGCCGTGTTAAACTCGTCATCATCATCACCACCAAAATCACTCTCACTTCTCTTACTCACTACACTCCTCACTCTATCTCCTCGCCTCTGCTTCCTCCGAGCCGCCGTGCCTCGCCTGAAAACTAAAGAAACCTATCATTAACCACCTTCCTGCAACAAACATTCAATAGCAACACGAATCACTTATAAACCTCGATCTCATAATAACGGTAGAAACAAAACCTTAAATCGAAGCCGTCGTTGTTGTTGTTGTTGTTACGGAGATGACAAGAAAAGACAAGGCTGCAATGAGAATAGAAACCACACAGTCTTCGTGTTCGTCTTCCTCATCGCATCATCTTCCTCGTCAAAAGAGAACCAAGCTCCACCATCACGGATTGCATCAACAGGTGATTCTATTTCTCTCTTGCAACTCTGTCTTTTTGTTATTAAATGCGTCTTTGGAGTTTTTTTGGATACCAGTAAGTTTTTTTTTTTTAATTTAGTGTAGTTGTCATTTTTTTTAGTAAAAGGTAAAATATTAGAAAAAAAAGTATTCTCTTAAAAAGTTATAATATTTATTTTCATATTTTAACATACATACCAAATAAATATAAAAATATTTTAATCTTTTTACCGTCTTTGATCTTAGAGAAGAATAGAAGATGACTAAAAAAATATTATTATTATTATAATAACTGGATTTATAATTTGTTATGATGGAAAAATTATGTATAAAGTTATCATCATAGACACTTTTTGAATTGAATTGAATGGAATGCCTAAAGTTATAAAAAAAAAAATTTAAAAATGAAAATTTGCTTTCATATTTCTTCATTCATAAAAAAAAATCCCATGTGCCAACGTCGCTCCCAGGCTATAAAAATATTCATCAAGTATTATTGCTGTTAAAATACTCCCATACACCATCATTTCATATATTACTATAATAATTCATAAATAATAACCATCGAGTTCAGCAGAAACTTTATCTCCTATTCCAATGTTGTTGTATGCTTGCATGCATGTTTCAAAATAAGAAAACCCGTGACAATCTAGGATAAATATAGCTCCTAATAAGTCCGATAACTTATTAACTTATTATATTAGGAGTTATATTTCTTGAAATGAGTTCAGAATATATATTATGTTGATCTAATTAGCTTGCACGCATTAATATCCGATAACTTATTGTTAGAAATTAAACCTCAAGCACAAGACGGAGTGATACAACGATATAATATCTTAATATTACAGAAAAATGGTATACAAGCCTCAAGAAAGGAAAAACAAGAAAGAGAACAACAAATTAAATCAATTAGTTTTATGTACAAATACAATTTGCACCAATACACTAAAACAGCAAAACTCCAGTATAAACAATTAATTAAAATAATAAAAAAAAATCTCACCTACAGCAATAGCAGAAAGCCGCCGTGTTGCAGCGTTGCAGAGCAAGCGGCCGGCAAGAGAGAGCCTGCTGAGGAACCAATACGATGATGAGGGAAGCACAAGGCGGAGGCAGAGACAGGCGTGGCACGACGGATCAGAGCCAAGGCGGCCGGAACGACACAGTCGGAGGAGGCCAGGCGCAAAGAAAGCAGAGGCGAATAAACACTGACGGGCGGCGAGAGTGTGGTGAGTAAGAGAAGTGAGAGTGATTTTGGTAGTGATGATTGTGGTTGTTATTATAAATTATGAGTTTAATATGGTGAAAGTGGTAAAAGTAGAAGACACTACAGACAAGATAATGAAGATATAAAAGCTACTATACTAATGTTACCGGTTCATATTAAAAAAAATTATAATAATGTAAAATTATGTTAATATTCTTATAATTAAGTAAAATATAAATATTTTTATTTATTTATATTTTATTTTATTTTATATTACAATTTTATATATTTAATTTAAATTATTTATTTAATACATATATAATGTTTAAATATAAATTTTTATTATAATAATATATTAAAATTATTAAAACTAAATTTATATTGATAATTATTAATAATAATAAAATTATGGATAACATCGTAAGTATACAAAAGATAGTATTTTTTATTTTTATATTTATAATGGATGAAAATATTTTTTAATAGGATAGATCCACACAAAAAAATTTCTTTCTTTTTATATTTTTTGTATCTAAACAAAAAATAATAAAATTTTAAATTTATTTTTTTTATTTTCTCTTAAACCAAACACAATGTAAGGCAAGCACTGCACTACTACATTTCTATTTAGTGGGTCTTTCAAAAATCTGTACATGTTAGGTAAAAGAATAAAAACCATAGCTGGAATTCAAATGAATGTCATTTTCTATTTCTCTAGTAAATCACACCTACTCAAATATCAGCAAAAAGTAAAATTGCCTAAATAAAAAGTTTGAATTCAAATTTTTTTACTATAATCGGATATTTATATAAAAACAAAAATAAATTATACAACAAAGACATGTGAATAGGCTGCAAATAACTAACCATAGTTATAATGGTCATAAAAAAGATATATGGAAAAATTTATAGAATCTACTTGGATATAATTATATAAATAATTTTTTTTATACTAATAAATTACTGTCTAACATCTAACTCAATCTTAAAAAAAAAAAAAAAAAACTCATATGTCCACACAAAAATATCTAAATATACCAGAAATTAGGTATTTAAGTATTAGGCTTTAAAAAAAATAAAAAGGTAATAAAAAAATTCAGACCAAAACAGCCAAAATCTTCATTTTCTTAATTGCATATGTAGATAATTGTACATATATTTTAGAATTGCATTCATTTTCTTAGTTCTAGATGTAATAATTAAATATTCATTTACTCTAACATATAGATAATCGTACATGTATTTAATTTAAAGTTCACACACTTAAATATATAAAATAATAAATATAAAGAATAATACAAAAACAGTGTTTTTCATTGCATTATTATTATTATTATTATTATTATTATTATTATTATTATTATTATTATTATTTAGGAAAAAAAGAGGATCAATATACGGTGAATAAAGTTAAGGGAGTAGTTCACCTTTACTAATTACTATAAGCATACCATACCCAAATCTGAACTTTCTATTTTTTTTATTATTATACCTAAATGGTTAACGTTGTTGGAATATCATATTTCAAAAAGGACATCGGATATACGTGAACATCTTCCTATATTATAATCGGTATAATGATAATGGCTTTAAGTAATATCAGGACAGCTTTCATTTTCAGTCTTTTCTTTTTTCCGTGTCCTTTACTCCAACCACCACTACTACTATATATATGTATACTAAACGGTTTTGCAATTTTCCCCCTTTTTTTTGGGTGAGGCTTTGTATTGTTTCGGTGTAAAGGTTGCACTTTTGTCGTTTCCAATCAAATTCTTTCTTTCGTTTAAGTTTTCTTCCATGTTTTAATTTTGTTTCTACCACTTTTAAATTTTAGCTCTAATATAAGTCATGGTAAAAAAAAAGTAAAAAAGAAAGAAGATCTGTTAATAGGATCAAGCTCACATGTGTTAGCATATTTGAATATATAGTATCTTTTAGAGATAATTTATGCATGCAGAAGTTGGAAATAAAAAACTTTCTTACGCCTCCTTTTCTGGTCTATATCAACAATGTCCTTTTGCAAAACACTACATATCACACCTAATTTTATAGCATACAACCATGATTAACCATACACACTAATTGTATACTTAGCTTCCTCAAGAGCTATCTACACACCATTAGTATTTATTTAGCATTTTCTAGTTGATTGATGCTTACATGCACCCATATCATTATTTATGAGTAATGCTATATCATCAATAAATATTATTATTTTTTGTCAGTATTTAACTAGTAATAATTTAGATTCATATTTATAGAGATTTTACAAATAAAAAATATATAATTTACATTTATATTTATCAGAATTTATATATATGAATTAATAAAATTTGTATTCATATTTTTTAAAATTTGTACACTTAAATTAATAAAATTTATTTTTGAAATCAATTTAATATTTGTATTGGTAAAATGATAATAAAAAATACTAAAAATTGTTGCCCCAAATTTTTTTTTATACTACAAAAAAATATTTATAACATGACAATTTTGTAAAAATATATAAACATATAATAATTTATTGGATAGAATGACTTATTATCACGATCCATCTATTTATTCAACAATAATAATTAATAATGCATATGTTAATTAAAATTCAAGATATCTTGAAGCTTAAAACTAACCTGATGTAAGAATAAAATTTCTCCGTATTCTAGAGTAATAATACTAATACAAAGTTATTTTGTAATACATAAAGAAATGAAGAAGATGAATGAAATCGGCTATATGCTTGTGTGCTATACATACTACACACATATCATATATTCAATATGGCTAATTGGCTAAGATGGAAGGAACAGGATAAAAAGAAAGAGAAAAAAAAAGAGTAGAAAGTGTAAAATTAAATTAAATGTGTGTAAGCATCAACAATTGTTCATTATTTGTAGATGTCTAATTAAATTTTATGTATAGTATATTTATTTTTTTAAAGTGGGTTGTTACCTTTTCTATTTTTTAAAAAACCTAATATTTAGACACCTAATCTCTTGTATATTTAGATATTTTTATGTGATTTTTATTCTAATATATGAATTTCCTTTTTTTAAATTGAGTTAGATGTTAGACAATAGTAATTTATTAGAATAAAAAAAATAGTATTTATATAATTATATCCAAATTGATTCTACAAATTTTTTTATATATTTTCTTTGTAACCATTATAATTATGATTAGATATTTGCAGCTTATTCACATGCTTTTATTGTATAATTTATTTTTGTCTTTATATAAATATTCAGTTACTCTATAGTCCAAAGTTTGAATTTAAATTTCTCATTTCGGCAATTGTGCTTTTTGCTGATATTTGAGTAGGCCTGTGTCACTTATTATTAGAGAAGTAGAAAATGACATTCACTTGGATTACAGCTATATATTTTCTTTTCTTAGCTAACATGCAAGGATGGTGAGATTTCTGAAAGCCTCAGGAGATAGAAATGTAGTAAGTAGTGAGATTTCTTAGCTATAGGTTTTCTGTTTCATTTATGATTTGGTAGCATAGTATTAGTAGCTTTTCTATATATCTTGTTTGTGGTGTCCTCCACATTCACCGCCTTCACCCTATTAAACTCATAAGTCATAACAACAACCACACCATCATCACCACCAAAATCACTCTCACTTCTCTTACTCACCACACTCTCTCCGCCGCTCGTCACTCGTCACTCTATCTCCTCGCCTCTGCTTCCTCCGCGCCTGTGCCTCCTCCGTTTGTGTCGTCCCGGCCGCCTTGGCCCCGAGCCGCCGTGCCTCACCTGAAAACTAAAGAAATCTAACATTAACCGCCTTTCTGCAACAAACATCCAATAGCAACACGAATCACTCATAAATCTCTCACAAAACCTTAAATCGAAGCCCTTGTTGTTATGGAGATGAGAAGAAAAGACAAGGCTGCAATGAGAACAGAAACCACACAGTCTTCGTGTTCGTCTTCCTCATCCAATCATCTTCCTTGTCAAAAGAGAACCAAACTCCACCATCACGGATCGCATCAACTAGGGGTGTTCATAAAAAAACCAAAATGTGGTTAACCGGTTAAAAAACCATAACCACATTTTGGTTAACCAGTTTAATGAAACAATTTAAAAACCATATCCATATTTTTTAGAATTGGTTAACCAAAACCAAATTAAAAGAAACCGGTTTTTAACCGGTTAACCAAAACCAAAACCAAATTAAAATCAAAACTTAATTTCAAAACCAAATTACATACTCTTTCTCTCTCTCTCTCTCTCTCTCTCTCTCTCTCTCTCTCCCTCTCCCTTTCTCTCTCCCTCCCTCTCCCCCTTACTCTCTCTTTCTCTCTCTCTCTCTCTCTCTCTCTCTCCTCCTATCTCTCTTTTTCCCTACTCTCCCTCCTCTCTCTCTCTCTCTCTCTCATTTTTCTCTTTCTCCTCCTCTCCTTTTCTCTCTCCCTATCCCCTCTCTCTCTCTCTCTATTCTCTATCCCCTTCTCTCTCTCTTCTTTTCTCCCTATTTCTCTCCCTTTTCCTTCTCTCTCCCCTTTCCTTCCCCCTCTCTCCCTTCTCTCTCTAACTCATTTTTCTCTTTATCTCCTCTCTCCTTTCCTTCTCTCTCCGTTTCTCTCTCTCTCTCTCTCTCCTTTTTCTCTCTTTCTCTCCTCCTCTCTCTCCCCTATCTCTCTCTTTCCCTATCTTCCTCTCTTTCTCTCTCTCTCTCTCTCTCTCTCTCCCCTCTTCCTCCTCTCTCTCTCCCCTTCCTCTCTCTCTCTCTTTCTCTCTCTCTCCACCTCGTCTTTCTTTCTCTCTCCCTTGTCTCTCTATCCTTCTCTCCCTCTCTCTCCCCTTCCCTCTTTCTCTCTCTCCCTCTCTCTTTCTCTCCTTCCCTCTCTATCTCTCTCTCCTTCTCTCCGCTCTATCACTTCCTCTCTCTCTCTCTCTCTCTCTCTCTCTCTCTCTCTTTCCTTGCCCTCTTTCTCCCCCTCCGTTCTCTCTCTTCCTCTCTCCTCCCCTTTCTCTCTCTAATCATCTCTCCCCTTTTTCTATCTCTCCCCTCCTCTCTCTCTCTCTCTCCTTTCCTCTCCTTCTCTCTCTCTCTCCCATATCTCTCTACTTTCTCCTCTCTTTTCCCTTCTCTCTCTCTTTCTCTCTCTTTCTCTCTCTCTCTCCCATCTCCTTCCTCTCTCTCTCTTTTTTCTTTTCTCTCTTTCTCTCTCTCTCGCTCATCTCTCTTTCCTTTTCTTCTTTCTCTCTCTCCTCCTCTTCCTCTCTTCATTTTCTCTCCTTCTCCTCTTTCTTTTCTTACTCTCTCTTTTCTCTTTCTCTCTCAACCTTCTCTCAATCTCTATCCCTCTTCTATCTCTTTTCTCCTCTTCTCTCTAAAGCGAGAGAGAAGAGAGAGAGGAGGCGAAGATAGAGGAGGAGAAAGAAAAAAAGGAGAGAGATAAGAAAAGAGAAGAAGGATAAGAGAGAGAGAAGCAGAGAGAGAAAGAAGACAAAGAGAGAGAAAGAGAGAGGGGAGAGAGAGAGGATAGGGAGAGAGAAGGAGAGAGAGAAAAGAGAAGAGGGGAGAGAGAAGGAGAGAGGGAGAGGAGGGGAGAGAGAAGAGGGAGGGGGAGAGAGAGAGGGAGAGAAGGATAGAGAGAATGAAAGGAGAGGGGGAGAAAGAGGGGGAAGGGGAAGGGGAGAGAGAGAGAGAGAGATAGATAGAGAGGAGGGGGAGAGAGAGAAGAGAAAGAGAGGAAGAGAGAGAAAAATGGGAGAGAGAGAGAGAAAAGAAAGAGAAGAGGAGAGAGAGAGAAAGAGAAAAAATTATTTATAGAAAATATTGAAAAGAGATAAGAAAGAAAAAGGAACGAAAGCAATGGAAGGGACTTCATTATTTACAAATGTTACTCGTATCATTTAGAAAGAAAAAAATTAGATTAAAAAAATTCAATTAAAAAAAGGTTTAAAATTTTGGGTTTTTGTATGTAAAAATATTAATTTTTGTGTAAAAATCTATTTTTACATGTAAAAACCTATTTTTATGGTATAAAAACCAATTTTTTAGTATAAAAACCGGTTTTTGGGACAAAAACCGGTTTTTTGTGTAAAAATTTGGGTTTTATATGTAAAAATATTAATTTTTGTGTAAAAATATATTTTTACATGTAAAAACCAATTTTATGGTATAAAACCAATTTTTTAGTACAAAAACCGGTTTTTTGGTACAAAAATCGGTTTTTTAGTACAAAAACCGGTTTTTTAGTACAAAAACCGGTTTTTTATATAAAAACTGGTTATTTTTTTAAAAACCGGTTTTTATTTTAATAACCGGTTAAAAACCGGTTTTGAAATTCACTAACCGGTTAATAACCGGTTTCATCATATAAAACCAATTTGGTTAATTAACCAATACTATATTTTTGGTTAACCAAAAAACTGGTTTGGTTTTTAGATTAACCAAACCATGAACACCCCTAGCATCAACAGGTGATTGTATTCCACCATCCTCTCTTGCATGCAGCTCTATCTTTTATTAAATGCGTCTTTAGACTTTGGATACCACATACCAGTAAGCAAAAAGTTCTTTTTTTTTTTAGTAAAAAGTAAAATATTATTGAAAAATAAAAAGTATTCAGCCAAAAAAATCGGTTCTTCAAGAGAAAATCCCTTGCCAGATATGACTCTCATGTTGTATTTCAAAGTCTGCCCATGAACAACTGGTCTGAAAGCTCCAGCAGTAGGCCTGGGAAAGATCTTCACAGCTTTGTTGGTTGATTGAACGAGGTCTTCACATGGATTTGCCAATGCTTACGGAACCGCCCGTTAGGCATAACATTATGTTTCACCATCGCTTACCTTTAGGGTTCTTGATACGCACTTACGCAGGGGGTAGCTCAGGAGGAACGGAGCGCAAGGAAAGCGACTGGGAACGGATTGGGAATGATCTCCGGGTCGGGTGGGTCATGGGTGGTTCGTCCGTTTCTTGTGTTTTGGGCCTTTTGTGGGCCTGGCACCGTAAAAAAAAAGTGTTCTTTTAAAAAGTTATAATCTTTATTTTCATATTTTAACATACTAAATAAATATAATTTTTTTTATATTATTATACTTAAATATAATTAATAAATAAAAAATATTTTAATCTTTTTACCGTCTGTAGTCTAAGACTCTCTCAAGAGAAAATGACTAAAAAATTATCATTATAATACATGGACTTATAATTTGTAATGATGGAAAAACTATGTATAAAGTTACCATAATACATGGACTTATATATGACTATTATTAGATTTAGTGTAATGCCTAAAGTTATATAAAAAAAATCTTAAAAAATAAAATTTTGCTTTCATATTTCTTCATTCATCAAGAAAATCCCATGTACCAACCTCCCAGGCTATTAAAGTATTCGTTAAGCAGTATTACTACTCCCATGCATGATGCATCATCATTTGTCATTTCATATATTACTATGAATGAATGTAGCTCCTAATAACAAGTCTCTGGATATTAATGCAAGCTAAGGTCGGCATAATATTCTAATTTCTAAAAATGATAGTAGAAATGAAAAAGGTTACAGCAATAATGAAATTAATTTTGACAAGTGACGTGCATAAATTAAAGTCTTAAGCGAAATTTAAAACTTAACACTTAATATGTTAAAAAAATTGGAGAAGCATTTTCTTGTTCTTTCATAGAGTGAATTACTAATTGCACTCTACTAGCAGATAATATATATTTTAAATTCTTATTTGTTGACTACATGAAAATTTTGCTAAATTGCCGTCTTCATATTTTAAATATATTTTGAATATAATATTTATTTAATACGTATATTTTCTATATTCAATTCTGTCATAATAAAAAATAAAAAATTATTTTTTAAATATACTTAAATATATTTAAATATTATTATACGTTGTCTAATTTTATTATTAATATATATTTTTAAAATAAATTTAGAATTAATATATTATTATTTATTGAAACAAAAAATATTTTAAATATTTTATATAAAATTAAAAAATGTTAAAAATAATTAAAAATATATTTTATATTATATATATATGTCATATCTCCATATTTTATAAGAATTTAAAATTTATGTATCTCTTTATTTCATATTATATCATATTCTATATTCATATCAATATTCATGTATCATAATTTAATGATTCTTTTTTCTTTGTTGATCATTGTGAAAAAGAAGAAAAAGTGTATAAGAATCTAGTTTTATAAATTTCTGCACCAGCACATCACTAATTGCTTTAATTTCATGATAATTCTAAATATAGCAGTTAGGACTTAGGACCACTGACATGATCAATTTCAAGTATACTGATAAAAACAAAGACTTAAGAACTTGTCAAGAAAGGTGGCATTGACATACAAACAGTAATCATAAAAATTAAACAAACATTCAACTTTAAATTATAAGTACATGCATTAACACCCAAAAAACTAAATGAAACGAGCGCAATAATCAAATTAGTGATTTCCCACATATTAGTGTACTGTGTCTGTGTGTAGTGTTAATGTTAACCATAATTATAGGCAGACAGTGCTGATCAAGATTTGATTAAATTAAAAAGCTAAACAAATATCTTATATCTTAAATTAGTAAAAATTGATAGAAATCTTGGACAAACATTAAGTTGACGTTTTTTTTCAAAAATATTTGATAACTAACAAATATTAGTAAAAAACAGTTAGAACTTATTTTACTTAACATTTATTAATTATTCTAATAATTATAAATACTAAATAAAGTAAATTGTGATTTTTTTTTGTATTATCGTTTTTTTTAATGGGCGGGCTCACAAAAAATTTTAGTATAGCAGTATTTAATTAGATTAATAAAGATTTTCTTGATTGGTTTGACATAATATGAGGAAAGTGGACCGGTAACCGGTTTATAATGATTAAGGTCTTATGACTCTTATCTCTTATGCACGTTTCTAAATTGAAAAAATGTTAATCACTAACATTAATAGTAATAAATGTTTATATTTATTCTCTTTTTACTGTTATCTACTTCTGCCAAAAGCAAGTCTTTACTTCTCAAAAATTTCAAAACACTATTTATTTTCTATTTTTATTTTTTCAGAATTAGCACAAACAAATAAACCAAAAAATAAATAAATACTAAAAATAAGTATTTTTTTTTATAAAAGTTTAAATAAACGAGTGCAATATTTTAATTTATTTTAAACCAGTAATTTTTTATTAGTCAATGAGGATAAATTAGATGTTATTTGGAAAATAAATTTAAAATACAGTACAATTGTTTAAAAAGAAAAAGAAAATTACGGAGATAATATTTTTAATTAAAAATGGAAGTCCAAAATAAAAAATAAAAAGGTTTGCAATTAAAATTAAATTTAATTTATTGAAGTGTTAAAAAAATTAAGATAAAATTAGTGTTAGCTTATCAAACTTGCACAACGATTTTAACTTGTTTATGATAAATGATAGATAAATTAAAATCCAATTAGTAATTCTTTTGAATAAGAAATGAGATGGCTTTAACATATAGTAATTAGAGCATTACACATTTACATTTTTATCATTATATTTTTTTTTGTGAATTTTGTGAAAAGAAAATTAGAAGTGATAAATAATTATTAAAATAAGGTAAATAAGATAAAATATTAAAATGAAATGAAGTTGCAATAGAACAAAAGATTAACTTAAATATTAATTAGGGACATTTAAGAAATAATAATAAAATGGGTGTAGCATTATGTCACGGTTATGAATATACTCTAATGTCGTCATGCCAACATTTAGACCTACTTAATGTAAGATCAAATCAGTTTAATCTTTAATATTTTATAAAAAAGTTAAGAATATAAGAAAATATAAAAAAAAATTATTAGTGAAAAAATATTTTATTACACAAATATTTATTACAAATGACTCAAATACCCACAACTCAAATTTTTACCCCTTATGTATAGTCATATGACTCTTTCATTGATGATTGGAATTAAATTTATTCAACCGTCTATATTGATCATTCAGAATTTTTATTACAAACCGCTTTTCATACTTCTACATATATCATTACTCTTATAAAATATTTTACGACCTTTCAGAGTCTTATAGAATTTTATAGGATTTTTTGAATTTTTCTAAGACATTTAGAATGTTTCAGAATCATCTAAAATAATTTTAACAACTAATTTATCTTAATTATTAGAACAATTACTAGCTAAAAAGAATTAAAATATTATATTAATTACTAACATTCTAATATTTAATTCACAACTTGCAAAAAATGTATTTTATAACATGACATACTTTATTATATTTATTTCTTTTTAATTTCAAATATATATATTTTTTATCTTCATACTTTTTTCTAATAAAATGTTTAATTTATCTTCAAATTTTTATTAGTTTTTTTTTTGATTCATTTGATATCTAACTCTTTTTTTAGAGTAAGTAATAATATTTTTTTTGTGATAATTATTAATATTTAGAACAAAAACTTATTCCTATAAAAAAATATAAATAATATAGTATAACATTACTGTTCTATTTTGTTGTCCAAGTTGTCTGACGCACTCCAAATATTTTTTTTAGGACATTCTACTACACAGATTAAAATTATATAAAAAAAGAATATAAATTTTTTTATAGTTATTTTTAATTATTTTATTATTATTTAAAATGTGAATCATAGCTTCCACAATCTCTCTTTCATTCTATAAAAATAAAAAAAATCTATAAATTTACATATTTACCATATAATCCATTTTTTTTTTATATTTATCTCCGTCATATTTAAGACGTGGATGAGACTGAAACTGAAAAAATTATAAATCCATCACCACTTTAATCATATTGTGCCAAACCAATTAAGAAAATCTTTTCTAACTTAATTAAGTGTTGCTATATTGAGATCTGTTACTGGACACGTGTAGGGGTGTGTTTGGTCCGGTCCGGTCCGAAGATCTGGTCCGGTTTCGAACATTTTAGGGGTTAATTTGGTGTGATTTCATCCGGTTTAGGGTCGGATATGGGTCTCAAAAATAGACCCGGTCATAATTTCGGGTCCGGTCCGGGCCATAGTTCGGTTCACCCGAACTCGGCCTGGTGGCCCGGTCATCATATATAATTAATATTTTGTATTATTAGTGATGGTTGATAGCTATTATTATGTGAAATTTAAGTGTTGTATACCTTAATATTTTGTGTTATTAGTCATTATATATAAGACTATAAGTTAATATTTTATGTTTAAAATGCATAAGATTTTAGACTAATGCATAATCTTGTGTTATTTGTATTGATTTAAATATTTGGTGTTATTAGTTAATATTAGTATTGATTATGGTTATGCTTTAATTTTAGACAAGAGTTGCTTCTTAGTATATATTTCTAAGTGAATTTTACCATGTCAAATAATGATTGGAGTCTTGAAAATTTGGATATTTTTACATGCTAACTTACAATAAGGTATCAAGGTAATATAATGTTAACGGCCCGATTTTTACCCGGTTTTTACCCGGTATAATCGTGACCCGAAAGTGTATAGGTTTCATCGGGTCTAGGGTCGGGTTCGGGCCTATTTTTTAGACCCGGTATATATTTCGGGTCGGGTCTGGATCACACCAAACCCGGTTTCACCCGGCCCATGCACACCCCTAGACACGTGTTACAATTTAAAGAAGCCACGTTACCATTTGAAAAAAAAAAAAGAGGATGTTTTAACGGTCATATGTGAGTGGTGCGCTTTTCTTATTTGTTGAAGGCACTTAAATATATACAAAAATGGCGCATACCATCGTGTAGGTGGATAGTTTCTTCTACGTGTGTAGATGACAAATATCAATAACCTATTCATGTAAATGCTAAAAATAGGACCCACGGCAACACACAGCGAGAATTTGAATTGTGTGTACTGTGTAGTGTTCAGAGATCTGTTTATCTCTAAACTAATAAGCTACATTATTAGAATAAAAAAAATAATAAAATTTTAACTAAAAATATATCAGTATCCTCCGAGAAATAAAAAAGGAAAAATATTTGAAAAGTGATGTACACTTCTATTTGAACCCGATTGAACCACGTCTCCAGGGTGTATGTCTTAGGCGTTATCAAAATGATAATAGCATGTCTTACCTAAATTGATTGAGATTTTTATTTGCATTTGAATGCTCTAATTTCCCTTTTTTTTTATCCCACGTAACCTATTCCAATAGGAGAAGTAGAATTTTTGCTAGAGGGCCCACTAGAGATATTGTTAAGTCATGTTGGCTGGACTGTTCCAATGTTAAATTTGATAAGTTTCCGCTGCGTTACTAACAGTATATTTGTCAACTTCTGCCAACTCTTATTTATAATTATGTTTTATGGAAGTGTCTTCGTGGATGTGTCTAATAAAAATATTTTTTTTATGGCTGTGTTTAATAGAAGTATCTTTATAGATATATTTTATGGATGTGTCTCTTTATATATGTATTTAAAATATAATAATTAATTATTGTTAGCAATAAGTTGACAGATAATATGTTGGTACCCAATACTTTTCCATTTGATAATGGTTTAATTTGTTTGCATTGAAATTGATGTTAATACTTAATAGTATTAGAATTAGTGTTGAGGGTATAATATAAATATTAGCATTTGAATTAAAGAATTTAAATATTTGGAATAATTAAACATTATAATAAATTAAACTTAACAATTATTCAGTTGATAATTTTATAATAATATAAAAAATCTTTGAATTTATTGAATAATAATATTTTGAATGACAAATGAAATTATTATAGTACTTATGAGTTGATATATATAGAAATATCATATCTTGAGATAAGTGGTAACAAGATATAATGTTAGTTTTTTTTTTTTCCGTAGCAGTAGTTGATATACTTTTGTTAAATTATTATGACTTATAGTTAGTTCTGTGTTGGTATTTAAGCATATATTATTTTATTATTCATTTATTCTAAAATAATAAAAAAATTTTGTCAACGTAATTTTGTTAGTATATTTAAGCATACACATTTCAATATTTATTTACATTGACATTTATTTTGATCTTTTATTCATAAATTAATATAAAAAATACTAAAATATAGCTAAAATGACCTATTAAATTATTTTATAAGCACATATAAATTCAATTAAATGTAGTTTATTAACCTGTTTTTAATTACTATTGTTATTATCGTTATTATTATTATTATTATTATTATTATAAAAATATGTTGGCCTCAACTATAGTTTTCCATGGTGCATGGGTCAGTAAACAATAGGCCTAGACCCACCCAGCACACAGTGATAGAGGCACAAACATGGGCTATCCCGTACCATTTAGTTTTAAACCCAATAATCAAAGCCTGATAAATTAAACAATAAAAGAATTAACTAGGACACTTAAAAAGCTCGGCATGAGTTGAGAGTTGAGACTGCTGTCCCATTGCAGTAATGGTCACCTATGCTTAGGAAATAGGAATAACAATACTATCTGTTCGGCGGTTAACCGAAACGATAATTTGGCCAGAATGTAAACAGCGTTTGTCTTATATTGATATTGAGGTGTTGCTGTTTGAATTTTTTTACGAAGAGGAATGGTAATGGTATTTGTAAGAGATTCTGATATTTAAGTTAATAACGATTTTAAATAAATTTTTAGTAGATTGAAACTTAAATATACCTAAAAAATATCAGTGTATTTATAATAAAATAGATAATTATTTTTTAAAGTAATTTTACCTTTGTTAATAGAAAATATTTAGAGAGGTAGTTAATTATTCAAAAAAGTAAAGCTAAATTTCATTGTCGTGCTCGACCTTTTAAGAGATCGGGTAATTGGAAAATACCACCCTTTTTAAGGTGGACCTTTATCTTTATCGGGTCTGATTTTATCTTGAGTTAGGGTATGAACACTATCCGAATTCGCAGGTACTTATTCCACCCCTATTCGTTTGGAGATTACTCGCACCGAAATGAGTTTTAGCGGAGCGAGATCTTAAACGGAGTAGGATCGGATTTGGATAATACCTGTTCGGTATATATATAATATATATAAAATAATTAAAAATTTTATATCATATTTAAGTTTTTACTTTAATTTATGTTATGTATGTAATGATAGACTGATAGTTATATAAATTTTGAAATTTTATTTTATTTATTAGATTTTAATAATTATAAGAGCGAAACTAATATTTGCAGGAGTAGATTAGAGTTCAACTTTTTACAACTTGTAGATAAGGGTTAGGATAAGAAAATATTAATAAAAATATTATATTTGATATTAAAATTAAAAAAATAAAAATAATGAATAAAATATAAAATTTAAAATAAAAATATTTAAAGCCAAAGAAAAAATGAAAAAGAACATCTAGTAAATAGTGACTCAAAGATTAACGTGACAATAAATTGAATCAAATAATATATATTTAAATTAATTAAATTAAATAATTAATATAATAAATTGATTATAATTATTTGACTCAATGAAATAAATTAAATAAATAAAAATATCTTATAAATATGTCATGTAAAAATTATAATACTTTTAAAAGTTATTAATCAAAATATATAAGACGAAAAAAATAATACAAATTAAAAAATTCATTTAATCAAATAATTAAAATAAAATATTAAATAATTTAATATTTATCTTAATAAAATTAAATAAATAATTGATTATAATACTCTTAAAAATTATTAATAAAAAACAAAAAATTAATATAAATTAAAATAAAATTAATTAATTAATTTTAGTCAAATCAAATAATTAATACAATTAATTAGTTATAATTAATGTAATAAAATCAAATATTAAATAATTTAATGTTTATCTTAATTTAATAATTAATTAATTAAATTAATGTAATAAAATCAAATATTAAATAATTTAATGTTTATCTTAAATTAATTGATATATTTAAATAAATTAAATAAAATAAATAAAAAATATCTTTATGCCCTAATTTTAATAATATATAACAGATTGATAGATAGATTAATCTTTTTGTAACATTCTTTTGGGCAATCATCGTTATTGGTTAATGGTTACTAGGTATGCACTTAAACACTGCTTGTAACATAAACCAAGAAAGCATTGTATTGTCGGTAATTATGGATTGAAGGGATCCTACTTTCCTACTTTCGGCAAATTTTTTTTTTAAAGTAAAGTGATAATTAATAGTGATGTTTATATGTATGTTAACTATCATGGCGTATAATAATTTTTGAAATAAAATTTTATTTGTTTTAGTAGGATTCATACTGAATAGAATAGTTGATAAATATTATATGAGAATCCAAAAGATAATAATACTTTATGGTTTAAAAGATAATAATACTTTATAATTTAATTTAAATTTTGTTAAAATAGATATATTTGTAACTACCTATTATTAATAGTGTGCTGGAAACACGTGTGTCCATTGTTAACTGTCCATTATTAATAGTGTGCTGAAAACGTGTGCCCAATATTAATAGTACGCTGAAAACGTGTGCCCATTATTAAGTGCCCATTATTAATAGTCCGCTATAGTGGGCAGCACATTTGTTTTCTTCCGTATTCACTCACTCCTTTTGTTTTTTTTATAAATTTTATGCGCGAGAGTACATAAAAATTTGAAAAATAATTTAAGTAAAAAAATTTCATATTATATACTAATAGAGTAGTGATAGACATTAATTGGGTCATCAAATAAATCACGTGTATTTAAATTATATTTTAAATTTTTAAATAGTGGGTAGTCAGAAAAGAGGTAACCGTATTAATAGTGGGTACTGGGTAGTTTAATGGTTTCTAAATAAACGTATTAATCCCTATAATTTAAAATGAATTAAAATTGATCAAATATATCCATTTTAATATCTTTTACCAACCTTTTTATGTATTAATTGCATGCCAAAAATTTAAATTATTGATATTATTAATATTTTTTATTATTTTCAAATTTCTTTTTAAAAAAGATACATATTTGTAAACGAGAGATAAACACGTGTCGCATACCCCTCTTTTATCTCGTTTATACTGTAAACGAGATAAGAGAGGGGTATTTATTTCGGTAAATATTTTTTAAATTATTTATTTTAGTAATTATTAAATTCATTTTATTTATTTAAATAAAAAATCCGATTTATTATTGAAGAAAAACAAATTTAAAATCGGATGATTTAATTTTAATATTATATTTTTTAATTTTTATTTTATGAATTAATTTAAAAATTAAAAAAAAGCGTAAATTTGAGTGTCTAAGTATTTATTTTTTTAAAAAAATAAGTAACAAAAATTACCGTGTTCAATTTATGCTAAGACCATTTATTAAGTAAAAAATCGGTGTCTCTAATTTCAAAATTCTACCTAGAATAAAAAACCTCTAATCACGGTATTAAGGTGATAGTGATACACCCTAGACACCATCATCCTAAACAAAATTTCCATACTTTCTAGCAAAACACTGATTAAGATATCCCAAATTCGAGAACTCCTATAAACTTGAAAAATGTTTCTACTTTCTAGTCTTTTGTGGCCAATTAACGTTATTCCAAGATTGCGACTGAGGTCCCCAACACAACCATAGCAGATTCCATAAAATTAACCACTACTCCTAATAAGTACTGTACTATATACCCTATATATGTACGTATACGTTTGCAGAGGCCAGGGAGAATTCATGTACACCCATTGCCCATACACAAACACACACGGGCAGAATTCGAAAATTCCAATTGAGAAAAACTGAAAAAAAAAAAAAAAAAAAAGCAGCAGTGACAGTGTGTGTGTGTGTGTGTCACTTTCGTATGATTGACCTGTGGGCCCTTTTTCTCTGTCTCCACTATCAAGCTCCTTGGGCACCAAGCAGCCTCCGGCTTAAGAAAAAGAAATGCACTGTTCAATCTACTTGCTCTCTGTGTGTTTATAAAAGCAAAGTTTGAATCTTTCTCAATCTCAGTGCCTACCCTTTTCCTCATTTTGTTTCGGTAACCTCCATTTGTCTTCTGGGTTTCTCTAATTTTGTTTGGCTTTTATATCTTCTCTTCTATGATCAAATAAAGGAAGCATCTTTGACTCATTTGCACTGATTGGTAACTTCAGGTTGAAATCATGGAACCGATCCAGATGGAAATTGATGATGGAAGCCAGCTTCAAGCTTTAGCTGATCCTCTTCCATTTGCTAGAAGGTTAGTTTTTTAGTTTTGATTTATGTTCGGAAGTTGAGCATTCTAGTGTTGTCGTTGGTTGTGATGTTGTTGCAAGTTGGGTTGGTGCTCTATTCATTTATTTCGTTCTGCAGTTATCAGCTTGAAGCTCTGGAGAAAGCTATTCATGAAAACACTATAGTGTTCTTGGAGACTGGATCAGGAAAGACTCTCATTGCTATCATGCTGCTTCGCAGTTATGCTTATATGCTGCGTAAGCCTTCTCGGCACATTGCGGTGTTCTTGGTTCCAAAAGTTGTGTTGGTGACTCAAGTATGCACCTCCCTCTCTTATGGCTTTGTATTTGGAAATTTGAGATATATTATGTAATTGCACTTTGTCAATGGTGGAGCTTAGATCAGTGTTTCTTTTGTTTTTTACACTGCTTTTCTTATGTGCATTTCCCTGCTTCTTGTTATTTCAATCCTGAAATTGTAGCAAGCTGAAGCTGTGAAAACGCACACTGATTTGAAAGTTGGAATGTACTGGGGAGATATGGGAGTTGACTATTGGGATGCTGCTACATGGAAAAAAGAAATAGATGAACATGAGGTGATGGGTTTTACATTTCTAGCAACTAAAGATTCCATTGTTAAAATGTGAAAAAATCTGATTTGCACAACCAAAAGGCCTTTTGCTTATGCCACATGTGAATTCATGTTCAACCCCAGTTGGTTTGGTGTGCTTATGTTTTTGCATTTCTGAAGCTTAATTTTTCTATTGTAATTTATCCCTTTTGGCAATGAGAAAAGAAATACACTATTTTCTTGGTTGCTGTTGTTGATGGCATAGGGTCTGTAATGTATTACACAAGCCTAGAAATACAACTAGTTTAGTAGCTAAAGCCTGAAAAAAAAATGAAAAGGTCAAGGTTAGTAGCATTCATGTTATTCTTGTAGTCAATCCTAGTTCTAGTTCTAGCCTAAGCCTCTGTGTTCAAAGAAAATGGAAAAGAAGACTACCAACTTTCCATTTTTCAATATTCAGTTTCGTCTAAGTCTGACATGCATCTTTTGTTCTTTTAAGTGTGAAACTTCTGAAATATTTGTTTGCTGCATAGCTTAGAGGTGGTTACTAACTTATTATCAACAACGCTTTTTCTTTTGAATGTCTAAGGTGCTTGTCATGACTCCAGCTATATTGCTCAGAAGCTTGAGGCACAGTTTTCTCAAACTTGACATGATTAAGCTTTTAATAATGGACGAGTGCCATCATGCTAAGGGTAGAGACCCTTATGCCTGCATAATGAAAGTAAGCTTATAATGTTAGGCATTTGTTGTAATGTTGGTCATTTTGCTTTATTAAATACGACTGTAAAATAAATTTGAGATTTTTTCTTTAAATAAAATAATTAAAACCAATCTCAACAAGCTGGTGTAATTTGGTGAAACAATTTGTTGTAACCTTTGCAAGATTTGATTTAATTTCATGCAGGAGTTCTATCATAGGGAATTGAACTCTGGTATCTCTGACCTCCCTCGAATTTTTGGGATGACTGCATCTCCCATTAAGTCAAAAGGTATACAACTGTAACATTTTTGTCTCTCTGCATTTCAATTTCTTTTTAATTTTATTCTATAAAAATAAGATAATCAATAATGTCACTTATTCTCTAATTTTGAGCTTCCTTAACTTTTTCTCCTTTTTCACTTTCTTGGTCCAGTTGGAAGCTCTGAATACACCCTCTCTGTAAATATCCGTGACCTAATGACACTAATGGACTCAAAGGTTGCTTCGGATTCTCTACCTCTAATACACCCTGCCTATACTATGAATATTGACATCCCTTGAGGCCTTATATTGATGCTAGAATGTTCTAACTTGAAATGTGGCTAGAATAATTCAATTCTATCTAATGATTCTCGAGTTTCAATTTAGTATTATCAGTTGATCTTGTAATGCACACTTTGTCTGACATAACATTTTGAATTGAAGGTATACACATGCGTAAGTGAAGATGTCATTGCAAAGTTCATACCAATATCAACTCCAAAGTTCAAGTTTTACATGAAAAATGAAATTCCATATGTGTTATTTGAAAAATTAGCAGTTGAACTCAATATGTTAAAACAACAGGTTTGTTCCTATATTTAATTGTTAATCTCCATTTTGGGGTCAAATAAGTGTTGATTATTTCCTTGAGATTATTGACTTAGGATATTTTTTTATTTGATCAACAGTATGAACTCTCCTTGAGAACTTCAAATTTCACAGCATCAGTTGCTGAGACTGCACACAAGAGGATAACAAAGAATTTTTCTTCCATTATGTTTTGCTTGGATACACTTGGTGTTTGGTTGGCTTTAAAGGTTCTTATTTCCCCTTCTCTTCTGAGTCTATAGCATCGATAACTGTTCATGGTTGCTTACTTAAATTCAATTTTTTTTTTTTGTGTTTATGTGACAGGCTGCAGAGTTCTTATCTTCCCACGAAAGTGAATCATTTAAATCTGGGGATAGATTTGTGAAAAAATTTAATTTAGATACTGTGAAGCTATTTAAGACGCACTTATCATCTGGTACTGACTCTAAAACCTTTACAAGAAAATGTGAGAATTTAAATATGAATTTGCTTGCACTGTTTAATGTAATTAATTAATTTTTAAATATATTTCTTGCACAGGTCCTCAGCGGTTTATTGGTAATAACACTAAATCGGATAAGGATATGGGGCTGTTAACCTCCAAAGTTTGTTGTCTTGTTGACACACTGCTTGAGTACAGGTTATCCTCGCTGAAAAATTTCCATTTAGAAATCATGCATGTGGGTGTTACCATCATTGATAGGTCTGGCTTCTAGGATTTAAATTTCATTATTAGCAGTTGAAAGTCGATATTAGATTTGATTTGAGAAGCTGAATACTTTATGGTTGGAAATTTCATTTGGGGTCAGTTAGGTATTGTGTAATGATAGAGGTGAAAAATCAGTTTTCCACAAAATTTACTCATTTTAACTCTTTTCATTCCTTGATCGTCCGTACCAAATTGTCCCTTAAGTTCATTTCATTTTCTTTATTATTGGTTGGTACTGCTTATCTCTCCTCTGATTTATTTATTCACAAGAACTAACATTTTGACGCAATTCGCGAAACTGAAGTTGTTTTATTTTGTCTATCCCGTAATAAATATTTATGATATGTTTGTATATGTTTCTCTTGTTTTGGTTATGAATATGATTAAATCTATGTTGACATATGTACCCTTTATGCTAAAACTACAGGGGTTTGTCTGAGATGCGATGCATAGTTTTTGTTGAACGAGTAATTACAGCTATTGTCCTCCAGGATCTATTGAATGTATTGCTTCCAAAATACAATAGTTGGAAGACGAAATGCATAGCAGGAAATAATACTGGTGTACATAATCAATCCAGAAAAATGCAAAATGAAATTGTGGAAGAGTTTCGTATGGGCATGGTTTGTTGCTTTCGTAGATCATTCACTATACTATTATTACAATAAATTGCATCTTTTATTTTTATTTAAGGAAATGTTGTCATATGTAGGTCAATATCATTGTTGCGACATCAATTCTCGAAGAGGGTTTAGATGTTCAAAGTTGCAATTTGGTTATCAGATTTGACCCCTGTCCCACTGTGTGCAGTTTCATACAGTCCCGTGGCCGTGCTAGAATGCAGAATTCAGACTACGTATTAATGGTTCAACGGTAATTCCTTTTATGTATTCTCCTGCCATCCTGTGTATTAATATTATTTTAGCACTTATATAACTGCTATTTTATATGATATGTTGCATAGAGTAAGATTGGCAACATATCTCCAAAGAAACTACCTAATTTTGTTCTGAAATTTCAGTGGGGATTCAGTCACATACTCTCGGCTAGAGCAATACCTTGCTAGTGGAGATCTTATGAGGAAGGAGTCACTGCGTCATTCTTCCCTTCCATTTGATCATTTTGAAAGTGATCAATTCAATGAGGAAGTTTATCGAGTTGAAAGCACGAAAGCCATTGTGACTCTCAGTTCTAGCATTGAGTTGATCCATATATTTTGCTCTTGGCTCCCTTCAGACGGGTTAGTTTGTTCATTCAGGCCGAAATTACATGATTTACATCTTAGTTTTGCTTCCTTCACTTTTATGAACCCTATTTTGAGATGCTAGTGCATTCTCCATCAATCTTGTTCCTTTTTTTCCCTTATATTTTTATTTATTATTAGGTACTTTAAACCCACTCCAAGGTGGGTAAAAGAAACAGGAACATTGCATCTTCCGAAAAGTTGTCCTATACAAACTATTTGTGTAGAAGGTGACAAGAAAGCCTTGAAGAAAATTGCTTGCCTTGAAGCATGCAAGCAACTTCATAAGATTGGAGCTTTGACAGATAATCTTGTTCCCAAAATTTATGTTGAAGAAGGGGAGATGCAAGACTTTGGTAAACTTATGGCTTCCACTATTTTATCCTTCTAATTTTCATTCTCATTTTGAATATTAGTTTACTTGGAAATAAAATTCTGTTTATGCCTTTAACCTTTGGTTTGCTTCAATATCAATCAAATTCTTACAGCGAATGAACCATTCAATGAGGAGCAACCAAGTTATATGCCGTGCGAATGGGTGAACCACTTCTCTAATACGGAGAATACGATATATCATTGCTATCTAATGGAGTTAAACTCCAATTTTAGTGATGATATATCTAATATTGTGGTTGCCATGAGAATGGAGCTTGATCGAGAAATTGGAAGCAAGGAATTCCAAATGCCTTATGATGAAGGTAGTTTGTATGTAAAGTTGAGATACACAGGAACCATCGATCTTTCTCCAAATCAGGTATGTTTCCTTTTCCTTCTTCAATAGTGCATAGCAAATTAAATAGGTGTTGGAAAATTCAGAAAAGTTATTATATTTTGTTCTGCAGGTTCTTTTATGCAAGAGATTCCAGGTGACAATTCTTCGACTGCTCCTGGATCATAATATGGAGAAGCTGAGATCTGCAGACAAATTATGTTCAGAAGGCGATCCGGAGATTGATTATCTCTTGCTTCCAACCCATAAGCAAAGACTTTCTGTCGATTGGTCCTCGATCAATTCTTTGTATCCGTCAAAATTTGCTTGTGGAAATCATTCTCCCAATGTATGGACAAAGAACGGCCGTGTTTGCACCTGCATACTAAGGAACTCTTTGGTTTATACTCCTCATAATGATCATTTTTATATCACAACTGATATAATGTGCTTGAATGGAAACTCGCATTTGAACCTAAGGCATGGTGGAGTTACCACATACAAGAAGTACTTCATACAAAAGTAGGTACTTATTTGTTGCTGAAGTGTATTCTCAAGTTAATTTTTTCTAATGGGGTGTGCTATTCTTGTACTATCTTTTTCCATGTTTCAGGCATGGCATTGAGTTGAAGTTTGAACAACAAAGACTGCTCAAAGCAAGGCATCTCTATCATGTTAAAAATTATTGTCATGGACACAAACAAAAGAAGGACACAGGTTAAGCTTTTGAAATTTCGTTTTGTCAAATCCAATGGTTTGAAGCATATGATAAAGTAAAGGGATTGGTTATTTCTTATTAATATGAATTGGAATTTTCTGCATGTAATAAGGAATTAAGTGAAAGCAACTAAGTATGATTATAATCAAAAGGAATCAAGTTTGTTAGCTTAGTTATTTCTTAGATTTTTTAAGTAATAAAAAACACTAAATGTTCCTTTCAAAAGTATAGAAGTATATTATGTTTAGCGCTATTTGTTTACATGCATTGCCATTGTGTGACCCAATCTGAATCCTAACCTTTTTCCCCTTCCAGTTTCTGAAGCAAGCAGGAGCACAGTTGAATTACCTCCTGAATTGTGCTATATAGTCATGTCGCCAGTGCCTATTAGTACAATTTATTCCTTCTCATTTGTTCCATCCATTATGCATCGAGTTGAGTCGTTGCTTGTAGCTTCTAACTTGAAGAAGCTGCATTTGGATCATTGCATGCAAAATGTGGTTTCAACTAGCAAGGTAGGGTACTACTTCAGTCTCTTAAATTCGCTCATGGATGGCATCTTTTCCCCTTCATTTGACTCTTTGAAACATTGTATAGATATTTATACCATGGTAATTGCATTTTGCAATGTAGGTCTTGGAAGCACTCACTTCAAAAAGTTGCGGGGAGAGCTTTCACTACGAATCTCTAGAGACTCTTGGAGATTCTTTCTTGAAATATGCAACTAGTCAGCACCTTTTTCAAATATATCCAAATCACCATGAAGGTCTTCTTACTGTGAAGAGGGAAAAGATAATTTCTAATGCTGCCCTATGTAAGTTTGGGTGCAGTTGTAACCTTCCGGTACTCTCTCTGTCTCTCTCTTGCTCAATCATTCACTTCTCATATTTTGCTACAATTTCATAGGAAGTTTTATTCATATTCTGGTTTAGAAGTTCTTTTTTTGTAGCATTTATACTTTATAGGACGTTTTATCCATATTCTTGTTTAGAAGTACATTTTCGTTGCCTTTATGGCTGATTTCGTTGCCTTTATGCATGAAGACAATTTAATATTTGTTCTATTTAGTTGAAGCTGTGAAGTTTGATATAGAATTATAATTTGAAATCATTTGACTGATTTCATCTTTTGGGTTGATTATTATATTTGCTTAGCTATTAATCTACAGCATTTTGCATTATTAAGTTAAACACTTCAATTATTTGTGGTTTTTATTCCTTGTAGTTTGTTTGACACTTTTTACTTAACTATTATTCTTTTTGAGTTGCAGGGCTTCATACGAAATTCACGTTTTGACCCACAAACTTGGGCTGTTCCCGGTGATAAATCAATAAGTTTAAAACTAGAAGAGTTGGACTCCAAGGGGGCAAAAGCTTTTGTTAGTGGAAAAAGAAAGTTAAGACGGAAGGTTATTGCTGATGTTGTTGAGGCACTAATTGGTGCCTACCTTAGCACCAGTGGTGAAGAGGCCGCATTGTTGTTTATGAATTGGGTTGGCATTAAAGTGAACTTTAATTTTTCACCCTATGAGAGGCACCATAGCATTCATCCAGAGAGGCTGATAAATGTGAACTTTCTAGAATCTCTCTTAAATTACTCCTTCCGTGACCGTCATCTTCTAGTGGAGGCTTTCACCCATGGTTCATACATGCTGCCCGAAATTCCAAGATGTTATCAGGTACACACTATTGTTGATGGACCTATCTTTTTTATCATTAGCAAAATAGATTTTGTACACTTCTTTTCGTTAACAATTTCTCGTTGCTCTGCAGCGACTAGAATTTCTTGGGGACGCAGTATTGGATTATCTCATTACGAGGCATTTGGACAATAAATATCCTGGAATGTCACCTGGCCAGTTAACTGACATGAGATCAGCGTCTGTGAGTAACGACTGTTACGCATGGTCCGCAGTTAAGGCCGGGTTGCACAAACACATTCTACATGCTTCACAAGATCTTCATAAGGATATTGTAGTCATAGTTCAAGAAGTTGCAAAGTTTTCTTCAGCATCACCTATTGTATGGGAGTTAGACATATCATTTCCCAAGGTTAGCTGTTATATTTTGGATCATGGGATTCTCCAATTGTAGTTAGAGTTGTTTTTTTTGAGATATAAGATTGTTCGTACTGTTGACAGGTACTTGGAGACATCATTGAGTCTTTGGCCGGAGCAATTTTCGTTGATTCGGAATATAATAAAGAAACCGTGTGGCAATGCATACGACCGCTTCTGGAGCCGCTTGTTACACCGGAAACGTTAACAATGCATCCCACCAGAGAGTTGTCGGAGCTATGCCAAAAAGAAAATTACAAAATAGAAAAGATTCGGTCTCGCAAGGATGGTGTCACCTCTTATTTGATGGAGGTACAAGCCAATGGGATCACTATTCATAGTTATGAATACACTGGTTATGCTGATAAGAAAACAGCCAAGAGGATAGTGTGTAGAGAAATTTTGAAACAGATGAAAAAAACACAACCCAAGTAGCTGCAATATTCATAGGAATACAAATATCATATTGTATTGGTGCTGATGTAGTGATGTGCATTAGTTGTAAAATCCTTTTGGAAATTCCAATAGGGAGAGGCCTTGCAAGTTGTAATTAAACTATAAATATAAGAGGGAATGAAAATATCATGTTAGAAATATAAAATCAGCCATGTTCATAATTACTGTTATCTGTTATTAATTTTAGGAAGAGAACATATTACATATACAGTGATATTAAATCACACAAACACAAGTATATATTCTTCTTCACAAAGAATATCTGCATTTATTTACTAGTTACAAGTCCCACCCCATAACTTGTTATAAAATCATATGGCATGCTAAAATAATATCATAGAAGATATAAATAATTAAATGAGATGAGTTTTAGTTCTTGTGATGTGGGAGGTCATCAGCAACAAGGAGGTAGAAAAGTCCCATAACACCACTATGCAGCTTAGTGTTGCTGTAGTCAACCTCCAAAGTCAAAACTTCACCATTAGAGATCTTGATAGAGCCAGGTTGAGGGTAGCAAGTTGTCATTCCCACCAGGTACCCTTTCTCATTTCCTGCTTCACTTCCATTTCCATATTTTGGTAGTGAATTGCATATAACTTTTCCATCCTGAAATTAATTAAATTCTCACACATTAATGTTTGATTAGTATGTTATGATCATAATATGTACTTAGAAAAGCTCTATAAAATACTATATCCATTTTTGCTTATAAACATATTTCACAATAAAAAGTAGTATTAACATCTATTAAAAAGAAAATTATAACAGTATTTCAGTTATGCTTATTTTAGTTATTTTTAGTAGTCTTACATATATATTTATCTGAATAGTGAGTGCCTATTTTTCATATTTTAATAAAATTGATTTATATGTATTTTTATAAATCATACACTTTTATTTTTATAATTGATGCTTATTTTTTTATATAAAATATATTTACTGAAAAAGAAGTGTATATATAACCAATGACGGATCCAAAAAATTTTAGTAATAGAAGAAATATATTTTAAAATAATTTTTGTTCAACATCGATATTTTGAAATTACAATGATGTATAAGTAATATTTTTTTTACATATATTTAGAATAATTATGTATAAGAGTTAAAATAAAGAATATCAATTAAAATTTAAGAGTGATACTATATTTATAAGTATTTTTGTAATTAAGTCCAACCAAGTTGGTACAAAGTCCATTGGAAAAAAATAGGTGCATATGTCACTACTTTTTTTCCGCGCTTTCTGTAGCACACAAATTTTTGTTGGAGAATACAAAAACTTATTGATACAGCACACAAATTTTCGAAGCATAACACAAACTTATTGATATAGCATACAAATTTTTGCTGCAGAATATATTTTGTTAGTGGGTTGAGTCAATATTCTAGTTATGTAGTCTTTCAAAAATTTCTATACTATACATCAAAATTTCTATACTATACACCAAAATTTATGTGTTGTACATATTTTATTGGTATAGCACACAAATTTATGCACATAACATACAATTTCTTTTGCAGTGAATGTATTTTGTTGGGTGAATTAATGTTCTAAGTATGTAATCTTCAAAAAATTTATGTGCTGTGCATCAAAATTTCTGTGTTATATATTAAGATTTTTGTGTTGTATACCACAATTTATGTGTTATGTGTATTTCATTAATATAGTATATAAATTTTTGCATATAGCATCCAAATTTTTGTTGCAAATGTATTTTGTTATTTAAGTGCTATGCATATTTTATTGGTTAGAAGAAAAAGAAGATAAAAATGACGAGATGATGATTATGATAATAAAAGAGAATGAAAAAAAAAATAAACAACAATAACATTAATAAAACAGACAGTAATAGCAGCAACAATAACAACAATAATAATAGCTATGACAATCACAGCGACGTTGAAAAAAAAATGCGAAAAAAATAAGATGAAACATTGCTAAATTTTTAAATATTGTTTGTAGATTTTGTGTAGGGTAGTCCTTAGCTCCCATTTTATAAGTCCACATGAAACATGAAACACAAGTCAAAAGGGACACAATTGACTTTGAAGTTTGAACCATCAAGCACGCTTACTTTTGTGTATACGTGATAAACATAAACTGATAATCCCTACAAATTACAAACTGCTGAATTCATACGTGCGTGTATGTGACATCATCATTGGATCAAGACAAGGAGATTGATATATTTTTTTTTTTTTTATCAAAGATAGGAGACTCGAACCCGCAACTTCTTAATTGAGTATGGGGAGACTATGCCATTTGAGCTATTACTCATTGGCAAGGAGATTGATATTGTGATTTAGAAAAAGTATAAGTAGATAATAAAAATACTAAATAATATAAATAATGGATATATCAGATGTTCAATTCAATAAATATGTAAATAATTATGTTTATTATTTTTAATTGGATGGTTATTTCTTTTAATTCGATTTACTCATGTATAATTAACAATAGCTGAATGTTCAATTCACTAGATATGCAGATGATTATCCTAATATTAAAGTTTAGAAAATAATTTAGGAGTGGAATATTTTTTTTATTTTATTGAATCAATTTTAAAATTTATTATTTATATTATTTACAAAAGTCATTGTTTACCTAACAAAATCGTATGATTTATGATATTTATTAAGGAATTTTGATTTAGAATGGTGGTGTCTGAAAGGTATAATTTCAACATGGTGATTAGAGATATTTATCTATACTTTTCTTTTATGCTATTGTGGAATTTTAAAATGGGAGACATCGAAACCACCGATTTTTTAGTGGATAAATGGTCTTAATACAAAAATCGAATTAAGTGATTTGTATTATTTAATTTTCAAAAAATAAAAATAAATAATTAGACTCTTAGATCTACACTTTTCGAATTTTTTTAATCTAAATTAAAATTAATATTTAATTTTTTTTGGTGACTTAAATTAATATTTAATTTGGTTCTTAAAATTTAAGATTAGATTTAAATTTATCTCTAAAAATTAGAATGAACTCAATTTGTCTTCTAAAATTTATAATAATAATTTATGTTAATTCATGAACTGCTTTTCATAAATAGTGTGTTGATTTTACACATTAATTTGTTAAGATTTAGATTCTTAGCCTAGATTCTATATGATTAAGACTTCTTAAAAGTTTATTGACTCTTTAGCATTCTCACGAAAATGATAATAATAAATTTAATTTAAAAATTTTGTGACTCTAAAAGCAACAATCACATTTTTGGAACTCTAATGAATTTTGATCACACGAAAATTACGTAAAGAATCCAAATCACAACATATTAATGTACCAAATCAACACGTTGTTAACGGATATTAGAATTGATGTGACTGTGAATTATGATTGTAAATTTTGGAATCCAATTTGAGTCTATTAAAATTTTAAGAGTCAAATTAGATCTGACTTTAAATTTTATAGGCAAAATTGAATATTAACTCTAAGAATTTTCTGATAAAATATTTAATAGTCTTATTTTAAGTTTGTATTTTTTCAATAATAAATCGGATGGTCTTATTTGTTTAATATCAATTAAAGAAATTTATTCTATATAAATAAAAAAATTCATGCTTTTAATAACAATTAATATAGAAAAAATAGTCAAATTATGACGGCAAAACTCATATATTTTAAAATTGTAAATTTAATAATAATAATAATAATAATAATAATAATTAATTTTTTATTTTATTATTTTAATCAATTTCTTCTTTCCATCAGTGTAGATGATGTTTTTCTGAGTTACCTGGCCGTAGAGAGTTGAACCAATGCCACCAACATGTTCATGAGCAACACCATAAATGACATAACCTCCTTTGTTCATTGGAAGCTTTGTTCTCCTCACATCAACGCATTTACCTCCTCCATACTTGCAAGGCAAAACATCATACTCAACCTGCACCAAAATAAATAACTCTTGTTAGTTAATTACCCATCCAAACAATTCATAAATATCTAATTTTACATGAGAAAATTAAACCACAGGCTTGGTTTCTGAATAGTTGACCTAATTTTTTTTTTAGAATTTAATTTTCATTCAATTAGTATAATTTTTTTTATACAAACAACTAATCATGTATTATCACATCAGCAAAAATAATTAATTTTTAAATTAATTATTTCAAAAATTATCTAAATACATAACTCTGATTATATGTCTATGTAAAATTCTTTACATTATCAATGTATTAAAATTATTTTTTTTTTATTCGGTTTATATCTCAAAATTTTACATGTAATAAATTTTTATAAAAAATAAACTTTAAAATTTTCATTGTATATCCTCTGTCAAAATCATAAATTTTAGACATTAAATTTTTTTTATATAAGAAAAAACAACAAAACTACTCCATAACTAAAAATATTTGAACAAATTAAAATAAAAATATAAATTTTTTTCCTTAAATAATAATAAAAATATTTTTTTCTTGATCAAGCACTTCATTTACTAATTAAGAATAAACTACTATTTGTATCCATAAAAGATACAGACGCTGACAAATGTATCCATATAAAAATAAAATGACAATTGTAACTACGGAAGATGGCCTCCGTGTGCCAAGAGTACCCGGACGTTGGTTACATAATTGGTCCGTTAGGGTACTTTTGGCACACGGAAGCCATCTTCCGTGGTTAAAATTGTCGTTTTATTCTTATATAGATACATTTGTCAGCGTGATAATTTATTCTACTAATTAATTATTAAACTATATAAGCAAAAATTGAAATATGACTTACCAGGCAATTATGTGTGTTATTTTTGACAACATCAGTAACATCAAGCACATAAACCCTAAGAGGCAATATAAAGTGTTCCCAGGTGACCCACTTGACAGTGTATTTAAGATACAAGGTTCTGTTTTGAGGTTTGAATCCTTTCTTCAACAAGCATTGACTCTCATCAGGGCAACAAGTCAACCCTCCATGGTAACTTGGACTCAAAGGTTTTCCATCTGAATCTTTTGTTATGTTGAAGAGATCACACCTGCACTCAATGCACCCAATCTTGTCTTGGACACCCCTTGTGTCAATTGCATGAACATTTATTACCCATTTCTCATCATACCCTTCTGGAGGGTTTCCAGCTTCTATTGCATAAGGGTCTGGAATGTGTGTTTTTACTCCTCTTGTTTCTGATCCAACTCCAAAGTAATATGGAAGAGTATTGTATTGGCATAAGCCACTGTTTTGCACAATTTCAATACCTGAACAAGTACCATATAATATTAGTCTATTACTGTATAGTTGGCTTTTTTTTTTTTTTTTTCAAAAGTTATGAGTGAAATTCAAACTCGTAATCTATAAGGTAAGGTTTGTTTTGAGGTATTGAAATAGGAACCGAAAGATTGAGACTTAATATCATGTTTGTTGGTTTAGAGATTGCTACTAAAATTTCTGTCTCTGTCTTCAAAATTTCTGTATTTTAGTACTTCCAAAAAGTGGGGACACAGATGACTAAAATTTTTAGAGATGGAGACTAAAACTTTAATAACATTTTATACCTAAAATATCCTCATTTCAGTTAATTAATTTCAATTTTATTCTTTGTGCAAATTAAATTAGAACTCTTGTTTCAATTTCTGTCTCTTAGTCTTTCCGTCTTTATCTCTCCACCAAACACTACCTAAGTGAGTATAAAAGACTATGTCGTTTGAGTTATAACTCGTTAGCTACTGTATAGTTTTTTTTGTAACTTTTTAATCTTTTATTCGTGATTATATGAGTTTTATTAATGATTTTTTTTGTTATTTAGAAAAATTATAATGTCACTTTCAAATTGATAACGGTATTCATTTTTAATTATACTTCCAATTCTTATTTATCATATTAATATTCTTAATTTTTTGTTGTCATATCTATAAGGACGGTAAATAATTTTATAAGAAGATAAAAAAATATAATTAGGAAGCAGTAGCATTGTCAATTTAAAAATAATATTATCATTTCCTTTGAATTTAATCAGTGTAATAATTATGCAATTTTTTATATTTGAATATAATATTATATATTAGTAATTGAGATATAATAGGTTGTGTTTAGATTCTGTATTGAAACAGAGATATATTAAATATTAAATATTTTCTATATCCTCAATTTTAGAAAATACAGAATATATATAAATTTTTATTTCGGAGGCAATTTTTTCTTGTATTTTATACGTATCTTCGTTCTAAATAAATTTTTTATATTGTCTTACTAATATTATCAAATGCAAATGTTATAATACAAATATAAATTAGATACAGAAATATAGAAAACTAATTATTTTGTCTTATTTTTTAGATGAACAAAATATATAAAACATTTGTATCATGCTATTTTCTATAAGAAAAATATTAAAAAATTATCAAAATTTATTAATTTTGGCCATCAATTAACTATTAATATTTAAAAATACAAGCTAAAATATGTTATTGAATTATTAGATTAAAAAAAATGAAATGATAACTAAAAATAATGGTCAACAATAATAAATTATGATCACCCTCTAGCATTTTTCTTTTTATATATGTATTTTCAATTTGAATCTGTTATATATTACTTAATTAAGTCAACATCAAGATATAAACAAATTATAAAAAGAAATTAAAGAAAAAAAAAAAAAACAATACCTGGGTTTGTTTTTGTGGCATTTTTGGGTTGATGGTACTTCATAACAATCCAATGGTGAAGATAGGCCTCATAGAGAGGCACAGAGTTTCCTTTTTCATCAACTATTTCAGCATTGAAACTCTTTAGTGCAATATGGCCTCTTGGGAAATCAACATCGTAGTAAAATTTGTTGGAACTTTTCCCTGCTCCTATCTCAATCTTGGGAGATAAAAATACAGAAGTTTTTTCATTCACAAAGGCCCATGAATATGGCACTACTGTGCTTGATAACATCACTACCATTGCCCAACAACAATGATTTACATTCCACATCTTCATCTGTAATTAGCATATATATATAAAAAAAATGTTAAACAAATCTAGATAGTAACGAAGACATTATATATTTATATGCAATGTTAAGAAAATCGAACCCAATATCAAATTGGTGAAAAAAACACACATTCAAAGGTTTAATACTAATTTAACTCGATTCAAAATGGAATAATATCTTACTTTTATTTGATTTCTCCTCGGTTTTTACTATATAAACTATTTAAGAAACATATAGAATTGGATTGGAAATTTGGAATTTGATTTAACTGGGCAGTTTTATCCGATGCTCTGAACTATATGACAAAAAAGAAAAGCATATGTTATATTTATTATCATGCCAATATCTAAAGATAAAGTTATTAGGTATGTATACATCTACACAAAACTAAGGTAGTTCTAATTAGTTAAGGCAAAGAGAAAGCTAGCAATGGTTTGATTATAAAGTCAACGTGCATATAGAGTAGTAGGTATTCTATAACTGAAATTCGAAAGGGGCATGCTCAAGTGAATTGTTAATAAGATAGAAGATGGAATGAAGAAGCGTACCTCAAATAGTTTCCCCTTCCAAAAGAATATAATGATTAGTTATTAATATGAAAGAAGGAAAATCAATACAACAACGAATTTATAGACCAACACCAAGAGAAAGTATGCGTGTATATATATATATATATATGATTAAAGGAGAGGTTGCTTCTATATGGGTGTTTTTACTTGTGAATTGCAAATATATCTTTTTTTATCATTCAAAAGAATCTATTTGTAATAATTATTCCTTATTTTTATCCATTTGGTCAATGTCCTCTCACATCACCATTGTGTATTGTTATTTACCATTGTTCCATTTTTTTAAAAAATTTAAAATAAATACAAATCCTTTATTATTGCTACAAAGAGAGTTTTATAGTATATTTTTTAGTGTTTGTTTCTAGTGCAATTAAATTACGTAATATCTATTTTTTGCTGAAAAACAAAAGAGGTACTCTCATAGGTTTTGTCTTGGTATCATATTTATACTGTTGTATTAAATAATTTCGGTGGAAAAACTACCAAAAATATCCATAAAGTTTACGAATGCTGACAAAAGTACCTATAAACTAAAGAAATTAACGCTGTACCCATAAAAGATGGGTTCCGTATAACAAAAGTATCCAAATCCTAATTTTTTGTTGATTTTTTAATAAAATTCCTAAACTACCCCACCCTAACCCCATTCTACCGTCACTCCCTCTCTTCTCTTCTTCCTCTCTCCTCACTTATCCCTCAAAAATACTCACAGAGTCACAGAAACACTCCTACTACCTCCTCATTGCCGTCCGCCACCTATCTAATCCATTACCGCCAATCTCTTCCCCTCTCACTGCTTCTCCCTCTCACTATTGAGGTGACTACAACACCTTCATCGCATACCTGTGACCCAACTTGAGGAGAATGCTATCGTGGCGCGCCTGTTGTAGCCGAGGAGAATGTCGTCGTGGCGCGTCTGACCCAGCTGAGGAAAACACCGTCGTCGCACACCTGAGAAGAGAGAGGGGTCGTGGTACTCTTGCATGCAAAAAGCGGGTTCGAAAAAAAAAATCAGAGAAGAAAGGGAGGCGGCACTGTGGATGGAGGTTCTGCCATTGACGATGTTACAGTCGGCCGGCGAAGAAAAATGTATTTCTTTTTTTTTTAAATATTTTTATTTTATTTTTCTTCTTTTCAGAAATTGATTTAGTTACTAAAAAAAATGATACTGTTCTACTTTTTTTTAAATCTGCTTCTATTTTTTATGAAGGCTGAGATTGAGTTACAGAAGATCCAGTTGATGGCTACTTCTACTTCTGATTTTTGTTGAAATAAATTTCAAATTAGATGAATGGATTTGTTGATTTTATATGGTTGATGGCTTTTTCTATTTCTAGTTTTGCTAAAGTGAATTGAAATTGGATGAATAAATTTGAAAATTTTTATATTTTGAGTATTTTTTGGTGCTTGATTAATTTGGTTTGGGTATGAATTATAAACTTATGAGTGAATCGATTGAGGTCCGATCCTCTACCACCACCACCACTACCATTGATTTCGGTCTGATTTGTTGTAGGAGTAGTTTTGGACTCCATGGCAAGAGTTGGTGCAAATTAAGTATGAAAGGTTGAAAATGTGAGTTGAAGTTGAGTCTAGGATAGTTTAGAAATTTTATTAAAAAATCAACAAAAAATTAAAATTTGGATACTTTTGTCTTACGGAACCCATCTTTCATGGGTACAGTGTTAATTTTCTTAGTTTATGGGTACTTTTGTCAGCGTTCGTAAACTTAGAGAAAGAAAGGGGTTGAATTTATAGTCTTCAAAAGGAAGAAGGGACAAAATTACACCTGAAAGTTCATACGCTGGACAGTAATACACTTGAATAATTTAATGAGTCACGCGTGCACAGTAATTATACACTTCGGCAGACACAATCACCATTCCGGCCATCAGCATGTGGCGTGATTAGTTTGAGTGGACATGTGGCTCTATTTTATCCTTGCTGGCACGTTCAGATTCAGTGAGGTGGCCATTTAGTGCCAACTCAGAAAAAATATTTTAATTTAATGATTAATTCCAGTAAACCCTTCGTTCTCTTTTATCTTTAGAAGGAAGATGGTCTGTGTTGAAACCCTAACACCTTAACCAAGTAATTCTTAAGAACATGGCCTCACTCAAGAAAAAATCGAGATCTTTATTCCTAAATTGTGGCAGCGCTGTTGGTGGCGGGTCTTCGTTGTTGAGGAACAAGAAGAAGAAGTAGTTTGAGTACAACAATGGCAAGTGCTTGCACGGATTTGAAGCTGTGGTACTCAAGTCTGGAACAGAGTAGAATCCAGACAGATTATTTCTGCGATGTCCTTTGTGGGAGGTAGGTTTCGAAATTGCGTTTCTTCTTGTTATTGGCATTATCCGTTTGTTTCCTTCTTCACCCCCCTTGGATTGTTGTGTCTAATCTTCAGAGTGCTGAACGTCATTGTGAGTATTTTGTTTGGCTTGACGAAGTAGAAGGAAAAACTAGAAACATGGGGGCAGAGGTTGTATCTGAAGAAAGGTCATTGAAACAATCATACAAGAAGATGATTGAACTTACAGAGTGTTCCAGCAAGTTGGAAGAAAATGTGCAACAGTTACAGAGGACAGTTGATATGATTATGGGTGAAATAACTTGTATTCAGAATATGGTTATGGGTGTTTATTTAGGGTTGGATTTTTGGGCATTATTGATTGTGATGATATATTCTCAGAAGTGAGGATCATGTGTAATAACTGTCAAAGTTTCATTGAATAAATGGAAGAAAAAAAACCTCACCTTTTTTGTGAATCACATATTGTAAGTGGTGTAACATCAACCATTGACATAAGAGAAAAATATAAACATGTGAGAAATAGGTTTAAAACAAGCAATTCATAACCAAGCTGACTCATACAATATCCAACAACATCATTTCAATCAGAAGTCTTTGCTTTATTGTAATCACAAAACAGGCAGAATAGTGACCATAATCATTGAGTTTTCATACAAGCCAGAAATACCTAATTAACAAGCAAAGTCACAATGTATATAACATAACATACCACATACTACTAGATTACAAAAAAAGTTCCAAGGTTTATGATGATAAACAAAACAGCCTTCTCCACACACAAAAAAAAAGTTCCAAGGTTTAAAAGTTCTATGTCTCTGTTGCAGCCTCTTGCATGGTCCCACCTTCACTTGGGCAACCTTGATCAGTTGCTGCAGCTGGGCCATTGGTTCTCCTAGAAACTCCTCTGGGGACTAGCTTTGATGGTCTTGGACCCGAATTTGGTTGTTGTCTCAGAGTTGGAGTTGGCATAAACTGTTCAAATCTCTGCCTCATAGCTGGACTTGCAGCATTCATGGTTTCAGTGGACACCACAGGGTTAGACTTGGGTCTTGGAGCAGCATCATTAGGGTTCTGTTGTTGGGGTTGTGGTGGCTGTGTAGGGTTATTAGTAGCAGCAGCAGCTTCCTCTGCCTCCATAGCTGCAACCTCATCATTCATATAAGCCTGCTTCTTCTCATAACCCCTACTATTTTGTGACCACTCTACAACATATAAACATGAGAGAGTGTAAATATAACAGTATGAGTAATCTCTAGAAATAATACATAAAACATGATATTCATACCTCTCCACAGTATTTGTAAATGATTGTTCCATATCTCCTTTTAAGCTTATGTGGGTTGAAATTTGGCCTAGCCTCATTTTTCTCCTTTCTTCTCTTTTTTGTTGGTCTGCCAATGGGTGTCTTATAATGAGGGGGCAGTGGAGGATAACCTTTAGCTTTCTCCCAAAATTCTTTGCTTGGTACAGGGTTGATGTTATGTTGATATGTTGAGTTATATGCAGCCATTCCCAGCCAGTTATGAATCTGGTCTTTTGGCCTACGACCCCTCAGAGCAAGTGCTGCACAAGCGTGTCTGCAAGGCAAGCCTGTGAGCTGCCAAAATCGACAGGTGCACTTCTGATTTCCCAAGTCAACAGTAACCTTAGTAGGATGCTTCTCAACCTCATATATTTCTCCATTGTCATCCCCTGCCCATGTGAGAGTCCATTTATTACTTTCTTCCTTCTCTCTCTCAAGCCTGCTAAGTTGCCTTGGTGCAACAGAACCAACATAGCCACTTAGAGACTTTTTGTTCCTCGCCATAACCCTCATGATATGAACTCTGACTTCCTCTAACATTGTTATGATTGGCTTGCCTCTGTATTTAAGAATCTTACCATTGAAAGTCTCATAGTTGTTAGTGACATTGTCCACCTTAGGCCACTCACTGAAATGTGCCTTTGTCCAAGTTTTTGGGTCAGTTGATCTAAGTATTCCCAGGTAGCATTGTTGATTCCCTTTAACCTCATCATTGCAGCCTCAAATTTAGTAACAGTTGTGGCTCTACAACATTCCCACACTGCTCCTTTCAACTGTTTATCCTTCCATCTTTTAGTGAAGTTGGCCCAAATGTGCATTGCACAAAGACGATGATGCACTCCCGGCATAACCTGCTCCATGGCTAGTATCAGACCCTGCGTTCACACAGACAACAACAATTAACAAGCTGAGTGATACAAATCAACTAGAAAACAACATTTAACAATTACCTTCTGTTGGTCACTCATGAAGTTCCAACCATGCACTCTATAGTTTTTCAAATCATGATGCAGGAGTTCTAGAAACCATCTCCAGTTATCTCTTGTCTCTGAGTCAACGACTGCATATGCAATGGGAAAGATCTGATTGTTAGCATCTTGTCCCACTGCTGTAAGCAATTGCCCACCGTAGTAACCTTTTAGAAATGTACCATCAAGTCCAATAAATGGTCTGCAACCTTGTATGAAACTTTTTTTGCAAGCGTCAAAACATATGTATAGTCTCTTAAAGAGCGGGAGGGAATCAGGCATAAGGGTAGTGTCCATATCAATAGTTGCTCCTCGATTAGCTGTCAACATGGCTAGTATGTAATCCCTCAACTCAGCATACTGCTCCCTCTCCGAGCCCTCAATATTCTCCCTTGCCTTCTTCATTGCCCTCTGTATTTTCTTGTAGTTGATGGTTACATTGAACTCTCTCCTAAACCATGCCTCAGCTTCAGATGTTTTAAAGTCCCTTTGGTCCCTCAACTTCTCCTCCAGCTATTCAATAACCCACTTTCTATCAGCTGACTTATTGGTGTGGCTTCGTGCACAAACATATTGGTTGACAAACGTCTTAACTTGAAAACTCTTTGGTTCATTAGACCTGGAACAGTAGATAGTCCAGGGACAGTTGGCCTCACAACAAATTGCCTTACACTTCATTGGTTCCACTCGGCTAAACATGATACTCCTTCCAATTTGTATGTTGAACTTCCAATTTGGCATTATGAAGGTGTGACTGGAGCACATATTGTATTTTCGAATTTGTACTTTTTGGCGGCTATCTGGCATTGGGTCTACTAGAATCTAAAAATCTTTTGTAATGAATGTACATGCAAATCCTCTTTGAATTTGTCAAAAATATTTGGAATTCATTTATTTTTTGTAGGAGTGGCTTGTTTTGGTTTTGGCGCATTTCATATTACAGGATTGTATGATCCTAGAATATGGGTATCCGATCTTTATAGTCTAACCAAAAAGAAGGGTTCAATCCATAAATCCCGCATAGCCTGTATAAGGTTTTGATCCTTTTGTTTCAGGAGAAATAGCTTCCTCATATTGTAGCAAGAACATTGGACATATTGGCAAACCTTTTCCATTTTAGTGTACATCTATCCCAACGTCTATATAAAGAATTGTATATGAGAAATATTGAAACTGTCCTTTCTAATAGTATTACTGTTATATTTTTTGTAATTTTTGTTGTTGCTGGAATTAGGTTATATGGTTTAGCAATAACTCTAATTAAATTATTTGACCCCCACTCGTTCTCAATGGAATTAAGGATACTTCCAACAAAAAATATATCGACGAGTTAGTGCTGGACTAACTGAAAATAAAAATTTATCAGAAATTTGGTCTAAAATTTTTGAAAATTTAATTTTTTATGATTACATCAGTAATAATTCTATAAACGAGGGCTTATTTAGAGCAGACTCAACGAATAATGAAAATGGAATAACGAGATCGATTGGTTAGGACATCTTATTTTTATTTAGAGATAAAGAAGAACGTGAATTTTTTGTAAGATACGTATGCTTATTTTTTTGAGACATTTCTAGTTATTTTGATAGATGAAGACAAAATTATTAGAGTCAATATTTCTTTTCGAAGAGCAGAATAAAAATATAGTATTAAACAAGTAGATATGACGATTAAATTCTATAATTATAAACTCAACGAAATCGTTATAATATTTCTGCTATAAAAAAATATGTTAAACATGTTAATTGAATAAAATTTTTAAATTAAATTGTGCCAATTTGAAATCAAATAGTATTTTTTGCAGCAGTCAAAGGGATTGGTTTTTGAACATATTTCGCTTGCTCTTCTCTTTTTTTCCAGACACATTTCACATGGCGTTAGAATTTTGTTCCAAAATATTTTCATTGGCATCGATTTTAATTTGGACGCTCAAATAGAATTTAAAATATTTTAAAAATTGACCGATCTAACTATAAAAAGATAAATAGTCTGATTTGAATAAAATATTTTTTTTTTGTTTTTTCAATTAAACTTTTATTTGGGATAATTTAAATTAAAATTATAATAAATTTCATTAATCTTAATTTAAATGATTATATTTTTTTACTCTAATCTAATAAACCGGCGTGAAAGATATATATATAATGCATTGGAGGTGTTCTAAGCAATGACGCCCACAAAACTTTAATAATAATAATAGTAATAATAATAAGTTTGAATATATAAACAAAAATTCATTTGATTTTGCTTCAAGCAACTAAGAAGCCAGAAAAGCGAACTAAGAGGTGGTAGCGGCATTTGACTAATTTATAACATAAACTCATTGACTAATTGCATTGAATATTTTGCATGTGTTCACATTCATTTTATGTGGTTTTTTTTTTAATAATTATTACTTGAAATTTATGTAAATTTACCGCAGGTCCGCCCACGAAAGTTGAGTTATGTTTATGTTCAACAAACAATAAATTTACAAAAAAAATTGAGTTAAATCTTAAAATAGTTCTCAACTTTGCATTCGAATTTTAAAATAATTTTTAAAATTAATAATTATTTAAATTTATCTCTAAAATTATCTTTCGAGATTCATAGTAGTCCCTAAAATAATTTTCATTCATCCTTATTCTTGGAAATTATTTTAGGGACTACTATGAGCTTTGGAGAATAATTTCAGGAACGAATTTAAATAACTAATAATTCCAGAGATTACTTTCAGGCTCGAGTGTAAGTTTAGGGACTAATTTAAAATTTAACTCAAAAAATTTCAATTCTAACCTATAAAATATATTCAATTAAATTTATGCATGTGTTTAGATAATTCTTAAGTAGTTAAGTATATATTTATTTTTCTCTAGCCATAATTTATTTTATTTTGGCTATTGGTCATGCTTAGTGGCTAAGCCATCCATATTCCTCTCCACCATTATGTTCATTTTATACTTGTAAATAAATACTAGAAGTTTGTTTGACTTTCCACGGTTATTTATGTAGAATGACACGTCTAGCATGTTTTTTATTGTTGTCCTTCTTGGACAACAAGCAATTTAGATTTTGGCATCACAATTCACAAGTCAACAATGATAATCAATCATCAGACTGACATATGCATTTATTTTATGTATTATAGATGATTATTAGACTCAACAATTTCCTCACTTTGACATTGCATCTCTAGAAAATTTTCATGGAATAAACAACTGTAATTTCGCACTGAGGACATGGTGTTGTTGAATCGTTCAAGTGCTAGTCATTTTCATCTTCGTGTATTCACAACGCTATGTATGATTTTGCTTGCATTATTTTTGAAAATCCTTGCTTAACCTATCTTATTGTTTCATCAATTCTTAGGCCTAATATAATAATCAATGGATTCATGATGATAACCCGAGATTGCTACTCTTTTTTGGGGTCAATAGGAATTTTGGATTGATCCATATCTTAGCATTACGATATTTTTGTGTAAGCATACTTTTAATTTTTAACATATACTATTTAGGTAGGAGAAATTTAAAGGTCACCATTTTTAGTGTAAAAAAGTAAAAAGTTGTCTAATTTTAGTTTAAAGACAAAAATAAAAAAAATGTCAGTCATCTAATATTTTTATGTAGATATATTTAAAATTAAAGTAAAAGTATGTAAGATACACTTATATAATTCTATCAACTTTATTGTTAGCATTTTAAAATATAAACTGAAAAATGTTATTTATTTACTTTTGGTTAATAAACGGGGCCATAAAAGTATCTTTCTAGTTTCTACAATTGTGCCTTTTTCTTTTGGACATGCAACAGTTGTATTAAAAATTAAAGTGAGAGTATGAGTTGGGCTATTTAAAAAACATTGTAAATTGGAAGGCCCAAATTTTTCTCTAGATACGCATCAGGTAGGCCCAAATACATTGAGTGTAGGGTCTGGAGAAATAAAAAAAAGTATAAAGGTAAACAAACTTTGCAGCTGAAATGAGTTAATACTCAATTTGGTCCTTGAACTTATACTGAGTCTTAATTTAGTCTCTAAAATTTTAATTGCTTTTATTTAGTTTCTAAAATTTATAAACGTGCCTCGTATTAATTCCTGAGATGATTTTTAGTATAAAAACGTTAATAGAGCGTTGTTATAGACTATCAAATATCACGTTAAAACTTGTAAAATAATGTAGTTTTAGTTTTGGCATTTAAATAGCTCAAAAACGGTATCATATCATTTATTTTGTTAGGTAAAATTTTAATAAACACCATTTACGATGTTGTTTTTGGATTATTTGAATGTCAAAACTAAAACGACATCATTTTACAAAGTTTAGTGTGGCATCCTACTGTTCACGATAATATTCCGTTAACGTTTGTACGTTAAAAATTATTTCAAAAACTAATATAAATTATGTTCACAAAATTTAAAAATTAAATAAAGACAATTAAAATTTTAGAGAATAAATTATAATTTACATACAAATTCAAAAACTAAATTAAAAGCTGAAATCTAGTTCAATTGGTAAAATCATGTGCCTCTTCCGCATTCGGATTTAAACTTTTGGCCAATGCCCCGTTGGGGCTGTCCAATCCATCTTATCCTACCTATATTTAATATTAGTTCATGAGTTGTTTAGGATGGGATAAGAACAAAGGGAGTATATTTGATGGGACACGACACGTCATTACGTCAGCTTCACGGCACATTGTTGATGTAAATAAATGTATAGTCAGCACTACTGCGAGCAGTTAGTGGAAATTATTGGATATTCTCAAAAGTATTATTGTATAAAGAAATCTAAAATATTTTAATTTCAATAAAATAATATTTGATTAAAAAATAATTATCCCCTTAGTTTTGTTAGTTTTACAAATTTTTTAATTAAATTTCTATCCTTTAAAAATTTATTATTAAAAATAAGAGACTAAATTAAAAAAAAATTTATATATTATTAAATGTATTCAAATTATTTTAAATAATATAATATAAAAGAGTATTTATAAATATTAAACGTAATATCTTATAATAAATACTCAGATATGTTAAATAATAGTAATTGATTATAATTATATTTTAACATTTATAACTATATTTTTATATCCAATAACATTTTTAATTAAATGTTTATAATCGTTTTTTCTGCCTTATATTAGAAAAATTGTGGAGTATTATTAAATAAACTTTTAAAATATAAAAATTTAATTAAAATTTTGGTATAATAAATTTAAAAAAATACTAGCAACGTTTTCTAACTTTTGAGGGGTTATACTTATATCAAAGTAAAATACGATCCTGATTGAGGCATATTAAATTTTTTTCAAAAGAAAATATTTTTTTTATCATAAAGAATGTAAGTATAAATAACTTTAATTGTGAAATTTTAAACCAATTTTGTAGTCATAAAAAATTAATTAATTTGACAAAATTAATGGAGATGTTTGATAATATTACTCAACAAATTACTCATTTCAAATAATTTTATCTAATTAACCTAATATAAATATTGAAATAATTTATCTTTAACGACAAATCTCTAAAACACAATATTTATATACATAATTTTTCGTATACATACCATGTATACAAAGTATTACGATGGGTAACCGGATAATTTTTCGTATACATACCATGTATATAAAGTGTTACGATGGGTAACCGGAGATTAATGGGCTGGATAGTATTGGTTGGCCCAAACGTATGAGAAATGAGGTCTGCAGATGGATTGACGATCCCCAGGCTCCGTCCGACCTGTTCGTGAGAGGTGAGGGGAGTGGTACCTGCAAAGACACTCCGATGCCGAAGTCAGCAAAGGGAGCAAAACAGGTCTAGAGAGTATTGGGACTTAGTGATACCTGAGGAGCGTCAGGGTATTTATAGTGGTGATCCAATAATCACCGTTGGTGTAGTTCCGTTATTCATGGGGAATAACTGTCCCTTTATCTTAGGGAAATTGAGATATGGCTCCAGGAAGTGGGTAGAGAGATTTTAGGGATAGTTACTCATTTGAATGGGTATCTTATCTGCCAGATAATCTTCGTCCCGACTTCTTTAGAGCAAGTCGTGATAAGAACCGATTTCGCGGGGTGAGGGTCGGTATAGAGCAAGGCTTAATCCTTTGGATTGGGCCTTTCGTTTGGACCTGTGCCTTATCATTGGACCAGAGAATGAACACAAAAATTATCAAATCAATCCCTTTAAATAATTAACATAGTCTAACCAATAACAAATTAATAAATATTTTTAAATTTTATTTCATAATTCATACTAAGTATTTATATTAAGAGACATTTTATTATATAAATTAAAATTATACAAAAAAAATAATTTTTTTTATAATTATTTTTTATTATTTTATTATTATTCAAAATATAAATCTTAATTTTTTTAATTTCTCTTTTATTCTATAAAAAAAATCTATAAACTTATTTTTACTATATAATTCACCTTATATTAATTATCATTAATTAGTAATGATTTAAATTTTATTTTTAAAAAATATAAAATTAATAATTATTAAATATAATTGTTTAAAATTGACTAATTAAGAATTATTTACCTATATTCTTTTTATCCAATTATACAAAAAGTTTTTTTTTTTTTTTTAAATACAAACTACCCTCCTGAAAAACCAACACTTTTCGGTTTTTTCACTTATCGACACTGAGAAAGGTGACAGTGGATGCAAACAAAGACAGAGAGAAACAAACCAACTTGGTTGCTTGCTTTCTGCTGCTCAAGAGTGAAAGTAAAGAGAAGTTTCAGGATAATCATGGCGTTTTGCAGGTTGAGATCTTTGTTCTCTCCTTCCAAATGCAACTCTTCTTCTTTTCCATTCTATCAATCTTTCAAACCACGCCGCACTTTCTCTTCTTCCCACCACCTACCCTCTCACTTGCAGGTATGAATAATATCACATACTAATCACTATCTACATTCACACATTCTCTTTTTTTCTGAAGCCTTATATCTTGTTCCTCTGTTCCCTTATATTATGCAAAGCTTGAATCTTTAATCATCATTCTTAATTGGGTTCTTCACATAAGTTATATAGGCTTGATCATAGTTGTTTAGAGATCAATTGAAGATATGTTTATTTCTTTTTCTTCTTTTTATTGGGCTGCAATTTGGGATTTTGATGCATTAGAATGCTTGTGTACTAAGTTTTAGTTGTGAAGCTATTAAGAAATAGCAGATAGCATGCTTTTGTAAATTTATACTTTTCTGTCCTCCCATTGGTGCATGCATTACAGAATGTTGGATTCATTGGCCTTGGAAACATGGGATCAAGGATGGCGACTAATCTGATTAAAGCTGGATTCAGTGTTACAGTTCATGACCTGTATGTTTCCAATTTTTTACTGATAGAGTTCTTAACTTGATTATTGGGGCACTAGAATATTCACATTACATTTTATAGTTGCAATTCATAGATTTAGTTATTTGGGGTATGGTGTAAGAGTGTGCTTCTTATGGAAGAGGGTAAATTACATGCGAAACTTGTCCATTTCTTATACAATACACTAACTTTTCTTTAAGATTTAAGAGAGGTCTGTGTAATTTACCCTGTGGGAAATCTAGGTTAGTGGTGCTGCTAATGAAATTGAGCTGTTTCTTTTTGGTTTATTTAAGAAGAATACATATGTTTTGAATTTGAGAAATAAAAAATAATGGCAGAAACTCTGATGTTCTGGATAAGTTCTCTCATATGGGAGTTGCTACAAGGAAAACGCCTTGTGAAGTTTCAGAAGCAAGTGATGTTGTAGTTACAATGCTGCCTTCCTCTGCTCATGTGTGTATGCATTTCCTTTCTAGTGACTTATCAGTGCATTACATCGATTGCAGCTTCGCTTTCCTCTATAGTTTCTCAAAAGCTTACTCTTTAGCTTATGATTTCAATTTTGGATGATTAATACAATAATAGATTAGATGATATGATAATCATATCTTCCTTTATAACAAAGTGTACCAATTACCTTCACCAACTTAGGAGTTGCAATACAAAAATGACTGTGTTAATAATCAGGCTTTATAGTGTATGGTCTTATTATACCCTTTTTCTGCCACATACTATATATACATACTCAAAAGATTATTATTATTTGAGCTTGTTTTGAGGCCATAATAACACCCTTATTTAAGTAGGTAAATGATGTTTACACTGGACCAAATGGTTTGCTACATGGTGGAAAACTCCTAAGGCCGTGGTTATTCATAGATTCATCTACTATTGATCCACAAACATCAAGAAACATTTCCGCCACAATATCTAATTATATTCTAAAAGAAAAGAAAGGTAACTTAAAATGAAATGCCAACCAAGTATCTATACATTTTTAACTTGAAATGCCAGCTATGAATTCGTCCTTGTTTTTAGCACTATACAATTTCATTGATCATGTTCATTGTTAAACTTGCTCGACGTTTTTGTGAGAATTTCTTCTAACTTGTGCATGCTAATTCTTGTCATACCTACTTTTGGTATTTAAGACATCATGCATTACTGTGTGACTAAATTCACTAGTTTATTCATCTGGAAGTGAGTCTCAATATCAATGCATAGGCTTTGTGCATGCTCTTCTATAGTAAAGTTTCTTCTTTTATTCTACTTTTTATTTATACATTTTGTAGGTGATTTGGAAAAACCATTCATGTTGGATGCCCCTGTATCTGGAGGAGTGATAGCTGCAGAAGCTGGGACACTTACTTTTATGGTATGGTTACTTCTTATTCAAACCTGATATAGAAACACACATAAGTTGCAATATGGTATGGAATTTCTCAGGTTGGTGGCTCCGAGGAAGTGTTTGCTGCTGCTAAACCCTTATTCTTTTCAATGGGAAAAGGTGCAATATATTGTGGTGGAGCAGGAAATGGTTCTGTAAGTTACATAAATGTATATTTGTTGTTGTCTAAGTGGCTCGGCTATAATTTCACGTACTTAACTATTGTCTTAAATCTGTTATTAGGCAGCAAAAATTTGCAATAATCTGGCTTTGGCTGTGAGCATGCTGGGAGTATCAGAAGCCCTTGCTCTAGGCCAGTCTCTAGGTGTAGCTGCCAGCACCTTGTCGAAAATATTTAACTGCTCCAGCGCTCGCTGTTGGAGTAGGTATGCTGTAGGCACAAGTCCAGAAGGATGTAATGTTAGAAGCATGATGTGTCAGCCACATAACTAGTTTCCAGAGACTTAGTTTCCATTGCAGAGTGTCCATTGATGATTACTGAAACATTTTAAGAGAATTACTGAAATACTTAATTGTGTTGGTTGCAGTGATTCTTACAACCCTGTGCCTGGGGTGATGGAAGGTGTGCCTTCTTCAAGGGATTATAATGGAGGGTTTGCATCCAAGCTTATGGTAAGTAACTGAACATTGGATCAACTTTGCACATGTTCGTGTTAGTTTGATTAACTTTTACCATTTGGAAAGCTATAGCATTTGAAAATGTTAAAAAGTGTTTACTTGGTGAAGAATTTCTTTAATACAGCATTTGCTATTTCTTATCAATGTTGTATACTCTTACCATGTTTATATCTTGCTTATTTTTCTCCCCTTTGTTTTGGTCCACTGTGCAATCCCTTCTTTTTTTCTCTTTTTTCAAAAGATATTTTAGATTCTATTCACACAGAACATGTTTCTACATTGAATCTCTAAGTCAATGAAACTCTTTTCTCTTGGGAAACAATTAAGCTTTGTTATCTTTATCTACCTTGAATTCTGATAAATAATGGCCTTTCCTTTTTTGCTAAAAATTGACTTTCTGGTTGTGAAAATTGAAAAATAAGCTAAACTAGTTGCTTGTGCTTGCAGGCTAAAGACTTGAACCTAGCAGCAGAATCAGCTAAGCAAACTGGTTGCAAACACCCACTAACATCACAAGCACAAAAGATGTAAGTCAATTGCATTCTTGAAGTTGTATCTTAGCAAATTATCACAAAAATCACAAAGAAACAAGATTTTTGCCAACAAATGTACTTTGATAAGGAATCAGTAGATTGAAAGCTTTTAACCATTTTTAAACATCTAATGTGCTGAATGTAAAATTTCTTCTTAAGATTCCTCACTGAATAGATGAACCCAAAAATATATACATTATTCATTTAACTTTATATTATCTTAAATACACATAATTTGGGTAAAATACTTATTATGCCATGTATATTAAAAAACAAATAATTTCCTAAAAGAATTTATGGATAACTTAAAATACTCATAAGAACATAGTATAACAGGCTTGAGTTTATCAAGTATTTGATGTGTTTTCCATTGTTTTGTGCAGATATACAGAACTCTGCAATGAAGGGCATGAAGGCAAAGATTTCTCATGTGTTTTTCGTCATTATTACACTGGAATGGATGAACATGTTGACCAATAAATTAATATAAAAACATGTAACTATTACAACACTCCATGCCAGGAGGATACTCAAAATTGGTTGCCAAAAAGTGCAAACACTTTGGTGTTACCTGTACTTTTTCTCCCGTGTTTGGTGATTAAATTCAACTTGTTTTTCCAATTAGTAGTAACTTGTACATGCACTTAGTTCTAAAGTTTCAAAGTACATAAAAATAAAACACAAATTAACACAAGCACAACTCACGATCAAAACTGAATGGCTGGTTACACTGAAAGTTTGGTTATAGTAGGAAAATTCTACAATCTCCTCAACGAAGGAAACGTGAAAATAGACAAAGAACTTCAACACACAGCATCTTGCCTATAATGCAACCAGACCGTGTATTTTGTGATGACAAGCTCCAATCCGGTTTCTTTGTTAAGTTGGTTCATTCTGCAAAATGCACTTGATTAAGTTAAAATAAAGTTCCAAATGAAAGGAAACAATACATTTCTTGGCCAATAAAATCACACTGGAATTACCAAGTTACTATTTGTAAATCAGACAGCTCGGTATCATTTCACTTTCTATATGTCAAGCACAAATAAACTTGCAACAACGGAATTACCTGCCCAAATCAGTGCCGGCTTAGTTCTTTCCTCCATGCTTAGATTTGGAGGGTATCTTCCCGTATGCTAAAGCCCTCGCCCGTGACAACTTCAAACTAGATGCTCGCTGCCTTCTCCTGGCTTTCCTTGAAAGATTATTTTCCGCATTTACGTTTGAATCCTCTGTGCTTGCTTTTCCATTTTCCGCAACACCATTTGACAAAGTTGACTTGCTAGAATCTCTCTTTGACTTTTTGTTCTTCTTCGAACCTGCTTCTCGAAGGAGCTCCTTGGTCCTCATCTTCAGCATATGTCTCTTTTGTTTGCTTAGCTTCCATTCCTCATCGCGATACGGTGCAAGCTTTTTCAAGGACACGTATTGATTCAATTCCGTATCATCCATCAATAGTAGCTCTGGAGCACTCATGCCAAATCTGTTTGGTTTTGTTTTGGCATACTTGAATCTTGTCTTGAGGTCACCAATTGTGTCCTCATAATCTAACTTATAGTACTCATCCATCATTGCTTGTTTTGCTTTCTCCAAAAGAGCAGTTTTGCGTTTCCTCTTCCGACTACCTTCCTCTGGAACTTTCTCTTCTTTTTCATCTTCACTTTCTTGGTGATCACTCTTACTCTCACTATCACTATCACTATCATTCTCCATTTTTTCCTTTAATACTCTCTCCCTGGCAGCCGAAAATCCATCATGTGATTCAGTAGAATCCCAGCCTTTAGGAAGTCCAAGCAGTTCATCCTCCTTTTCAAAATCTGGCTTTTCCATGTCATCATCATTCTCGCTACCAAAACCAGGATCAGCATCCTCAGCATTATAATATTTCTCATCAAATGCTGCCTTCATCATTCTATCATACTCCTCTGGGTCAAATTCATCTTCTATTTCTGCCGCTGAAAGCGGGATAATTTCATCCTCATGGATGCCTGCAGTGCTCATTATCTTCTTAACCTTCTCCTGTATCTCCTGCTTCTTCAAGTTCTTTAAATGCTTCAACTCATCCTCCCTCTCCTTCTGAGCTATTGCCATTCTTTCCTCTTTGCTCTTTCTCTGCTCTTTCCTTGTATTTGTTTTCTTTCTCACTGATCCTTCCACCTTACGAGCATGGCCCAACACCCTATCTTCCTGATTTTCTTGAAACCTATACTCATATTCTTCCTGCCTCTCGATCTCCATCTCATCCTCTGAGATCCCTTCCAATTCTTCCTCCCCAACATTCAAATTATCCCTGTTTTTATCAATCCACATTTTGTTCATGAAATAGTTTTTCAAGAACTTAGCATTTTCATTCGATTCGTCGCCAAAATATTCATCCAGTTTCTCCTCAAATTCCTTGTCATCACTGTCTACTTTGTCCTCATCCACCTTCTCCTTCACAGTGAAAAAATCCCCTTCATCTTCCAAACCCTCTCTTTCTACAGCTTCCAAAACAGCTCTTTTCAACTCCTCTTGCTCATCACCATAAGTCTTCCCATCTTTGTTCACAAAACCTGACTCCTCCAGCATCAACTTCTTTGCCAGTTTATCCTTCTTGCCTTTAGTACTTTCTGATTTACCCTTGTCCTTTTTTATTACTTCCCCATCTTCATCACCAAAATCTGGTCCCTCCTCAATCAAATGTTTTGCCATCACATCCTTTAGATACATTGGCTTTTCATTCTTCTTATCTTTTGCTTTATTTTTCTCATCTTCATCTTCACTGCTATCATCTGACACAAAAAGCTTAACATCTTTCTGCTTAAGAGAAGGATCCTGCTTCTTCACTTTGAGTAGGGCATCAAAGAACTCCTTGTCTCTCCTTCTAGAACTTAATAGTTTCTCATAGTCAACATCATCATCAGATGACTCCGACTCAGATTCCTCGCCACTTTCAGAACCTGAGGATGTCAAGGAAGAGATAGCACCCTTCTTTTTTAGCTCCTCATAACGTTGAAGCTCCTCCCGCCTCTTGTTGTGCTCAAACCTATGAGCATATTCTTCATTTATTTTGATTTTTGAGATGTCGTCATTGTCTGAGTCACTTCCATCAAAAAGTTGAAGAGGCATCTTTTACACAGTAGTAAGGCTAGGTATTATAAAGACGATGCACAACAGTGATATTCTGAAACAAACTCTGCCTTATATAATCTGAAATTGACAATACAATTATCACTGATCAGATTATTAAAGGAGACACAGCAACTGAATTACAGAAACAGTCAACACATATAGAACTATAAAACTCAAACAAAAAATCAGTAATCCTCTTACACAGTACATTATTTTGAAATTTGCAGAAATAGTTGCTTTTTATTTTAATTTTGAAGAAAAACACAAGATTTAGTGTATTACAATTAAAATAAACACATTCCAATCCGCCCAAAATCCTGGACCCAGCAAATCATTAACTTCAATAGCAACCACATAATGTGCCTTTATAAGAATGCCTAACCTTCAGGGAACACAACTCTATCCAATATTCATAGGAAACAATGCATATTTTGAAGAGGTGAAACAAGGGTTAAGGGGAAAAAAAACCCAAACTTTAGCGATCCAAATTTCTTTAGATTATGCATATAATTGATCCTAGGAAGGATAGTGATTATGCATATATCTAGATTATTACTCATTTTAGATTCTGAAGTACAGTACCTTGCAGCAAATTGACGGAGGAGCAAAAGAACAATAGAAGAAGAGAGAAGGCGGTGGCTACGGCAGCACGAGTAGGAGCGGCGGCGGCTGAAGTGGAGGAGGCAAACAAACAGAGGAGATGGAAGAATAGAATGTGAGGTTTCTCTCCCGTTTTTAACCCTTTCTTTCTTTCTCCTTGCGTTAACGACGTCGTTTGATTAAAATCAAATCTTCAGATTCTTAATTTTTAAAAGAGGTAGAGGCTTGTTTGGTGAACTTTTAAGGAAAGATTTTTTTTTAGTTATTTTTTTTAAAAGATTTTATAAAAGAATAAAAATAATTTTATGTTTGGATATTTTATGTAAAAATATTTTTTTATTTATTAATTATGTTTGAGTATAATAATATAAAAGTATTTTTTTGTTTATTTATTATATGAAAAATATCTTTTTTTTTAAGAAAAAAATCTTTTAAAAAAAGATATAAATTACCGTTTTTTAAAAAAAGATGTTTTTTTTTAGTGCTTTTACTTTTACTATTAGAAATTTGCCAAATACGTTAAAAAATAAAAAAAAAATCTTTTTTTATCAAAATAATAGTGTCCAAAATAACAATTTGTCTTTATCAATTGGAAAATGATATGTAACTCCTAATTACTAACTTCATTAAACTTTTTAGTCTCTTTGTTAAACTCTCCGTTCAGAGTTAATGAATTTTACCTACATGACAAAATGTCTCCTGTCATGTCGGTAATACGCTGCAATAAAGTAGGACAAGTAAATTCCTATAAAAATTTTATGACACTTAAACCCCTAACTAATTATAAACATAGACACATAAATTTATAATGAATCATAAAGTATGACAAATATCATTGTGCAATTCCTTGCTTCTTCTTCTTAGGTGGCACGGATTTTGTTTAATGAAATATGCAAAGGTTGGCCTCGAATAGTGTCAATGTGCTTATCAATGACCTTTTTGTAAGATTTGCGATTTGAAGGAAGCTGGTAAATAAAATGGGTGAGAGAGGTTTAAAGCTTGACAAGATCACGTTCACAACACTAATATATGGATATTACAATGATGGGACATGGAATTTACATTGGAGATAAAAAAGAGAATGATATATTAAAAGGGGATTAAACTTGATGAAGTAGCTTTTATTCTACTTATATAAGGGCTTTACAGAGAAAAAAGAGGAGAAGGAGGAGGAACTGAGGTTGCCACTAATCAATCTAGCAAATACAATATATTCAGCGGCGGAACTTGAAACAAAATTTTGGGGGGCCAAATAGAAAATAATTGTCAAAATATTTTTTTATATGGATCTCGTTTAAGATAAGTTCGTCTAATCTCATCTCTCTGGTTTGGGTGATACTGCCAAATTTAAAGCCCTTTTTTAAGATCTCGTTCCAAAAAGTTAAAGTTAAAGTCATCAGATATAACTTTTTGAACTTTTGAAGGTCATATCTCACTTTCTTCGTAATTCATTAAAGTAGAAGAACTATCTATATGTGTTGATATTGTAAAAGTTATATGTTCTCCTTCTTAAATATTAGTCTTCCTCTTAAAAAATGTATCAATTCTTTGATTTTTTATTATTATTTTATATAAAAATTTGAATATATATCCTGTAAAATATATAAAGAAAAAGTTAGAAGGACAAATATTAAAATTTATAATATTTATTGAATTTTTTTATCAATTTATATAAATACAATAATATTAATACTTATTGAATATTTTATTATTTTTTATTATATAAAAAATTAAATTAAATAAATAAAAGATATCTAATTTTTTATATTTAAACCTAAAGATAGAGAGAATGTTGTTTATTGAACTTATTAGATACTTTAAGTCATAAAGTATTTAAGTCAATTGAACTATTTTTTATCTTTTGAAAAAGTACTACTAAATTTTTTATAAAAAATTTGGGGGGGCCATGGCCACCCCTTGTCTGAACTAAGCTCCACCACTGAATATATTGTTGAATATCATGGTTATTTGTCCTATTTTATAGTTCATTTTGAATTTATGTCTATGTTTATAATTAAATTAGTTAGGGGTTTATGTATTTCATAAAAAAATTTATAAGAGTTTACTTATCCTACTTTACTGTAGTATATTGCTAACATGATAGGAATCTTTTATCCTTTAAAATGATTCTTTGACACGGAATTAATTAATGTTACATATAGGTAAAATCTGTTAATTCTAAACAAAAAAATTTAATAAAAGGACCAAAAATTTCGACGGAATTAATAGTTAAAGACTGTATTATCATTTTCCAATTGGTGAAAAACGAATTGTTATTATGAATAATTAGGGATTGGGATGAAATTTTACTCTTAATTTTTTAATCTGGCCTGCTCACAAGACCACAACACAGCTTGCAACTTGCAAGTACCCCGAAAAATACCGAATCCTAAAGTTCATTAGCTAAAAAATAAAATTTTACCCTGGTGTGTTTCTAAAGAAATTTTTTTTTTAATCAAGAATGTCTAACATTTTAATTATTTGTTGTCTATAAATGAGTAGTTACATCAAATTGCTATTCTATATGAAAAGACTTGTGTAAACATTATTTATGTCTTTATTAAATAACAAAAGTTAATTTGTATAAAATTTTTAACAGAATTTGACGATTAACTAATTATCTGTCAAAATAAAAAGTTAAAGACTAATTTATAGTAATTAAAATTTGTTAAAAACTAAAATATGATATTCCTCAAATAAATACTACCAAATTTACAACACAAACTCTTATAGAATTAGCAACAAAGTGTAATGTACTAATGTTTGTGTTTTGATTGTAATCCTTGCTCATGTATTTTGCTCGTTCGATGAATCAACATGTTTGATTGTTTTTTTTTTTTTTTACACACAAAAATCTAGTAGAAAACAATAACACTCCATATAAACAACGGAGAAACAGAAGTATTAACAAAATCAATTACCCTCCCTCACAGATACAGTCATCAAAACCAAAAAAAAAAGAAAGGGAAAAAAAAGAGGGGCTTTGAATCAATCATCAGGAAAACCAAGGAATCTGTTTATGTGCTTGGCCACTGGTGTAGCATCACCTGGAGTGTAGGGAAGGAGTGTATTTAAATCCATATCTGCTAATGTTTGATAGAGGTTTTGAGGCCTAGCACAGTAGAGATGTTTTCTCTCTGCAAGTTCTTCTGCAAGCTCACTTTGATGATTATCCATCAAATCTTCATTCACAACCACTACTAAAGGTTTACACAGCCTCAATGTCTCAAATATACTACCTGATCCTGTATTAAAGAATAATAATAATAAAAAAAAGAATAGTTACAATTACTTGATTGACCTGTGTTTTGCTGCACAAACAGATTTCACTTGGATTTTTCCATGCAGTCTTTTTCGATCATATGCCAAAAATTGACTTCATTCGTTCTAAAACTCAAAACATGCTTTACAAAGCTTGTACTAGTGAAGGAAATACTGATTGAATAATGTACAATTTTATTGAAGGTGTTGAATAAATACAATACACATATCAGTTGCAATATATGCCTAGTGGTAACATGACAATGTTATTAACTCAACTTTAAACCGGGTAGGACATGTATAAATCTGTAGCTGCCAAGCACACTAAGGAATTGGAATAAATCCATAGCAGAAGCATTATCATTGTCTCAACTCTCATAGGTCCAACTATACTGACACCCCTAAATAAGATTTAAGCACCTAAGTCATACGACACTTGATACCTCTCTATTTTATAAAACGTGACACTGAAACCTGTGTTTTGTGACTTTGTCTAGTGTCATGTTTATTTCACCAAACCTCAACGAAAATCGGTATAATTTACCCTTTCTCAGATGCTCATATGCTTGGCAGCTGCTGATATGAGCTGCCACTCATTTCCTATAATATTTCTCTTAATAGCCAGGTTTGTTTTCACCGAAAAAGGATGTCAAATATAATTAAAACACCATTGACACACGAGGATGTGAACACCTATGACCTATCTATGAATCGGAAAGCAGAATTCATTTCAAGCTACCAAGAACAAGCAATGGATATATTATTGGTGCAGACTTAAGAACTACATGAATAAAAAATAAGTGAAGAAGCATGTAAAATACAAACATCACAAGCATACCTGCATGGCTGATTACAAGAGAAGCTGATCTGAGATAGTCTGCAATACTTGATGAAAAAGTAAAATAGTCTACAGCCAGCGAGCCATCATCTCCATCTGACTACAACCAAAATGTTACCAAGAAAAATAAAATCTCAGTGAAAAAATAAAAAGCATTTATCGGTAAAATAACTTCCTCGCAGTGAAAAAACTGGCCATGCTCGAAGCATATTGTTTGAAATCAAGTTAGGTACTACTAGTTTATCCCATGTTTTAGGAATCTCTTTCAACCTTAATATAATAGCACATTTTGGCTAAAACCATCAAGGAAAAAAAAAACTTTCACTTGAATCTAATCCTAGTTCATTTTATCACAAAAAGAGAAAAAGTTGAGAGATTTATTTTACAAACGGGAAATGTATATAGACATAGCATGTGGAAAAGTGAGTATGTACAAGTAAAATATGAGGGCCTTATATTGACCAATGAAAGAGTAACTAACATAACTAACTAGCAACTAATTTCCGACTACCTAACACAAACAACAATATCTCTAATCTCTAATATAAATAACATCAAATTTCGGGTAAGAAATGAAGATATTTGAGAAGCAGTGGTTACAACCTTAGAAGGAAGATAGGATCCACGACCCAATTGAATGAGAAGATGGGTATAGCCTTTAGCTGCCAAAACTTTTCTGACATTTTCTGAATCAACTGCACTCACAAGAGCATCAAAACGAGTCGTTCCAACTGTCACAAACACCACTCTCCTTCTTCCTTCTTCTTTTTCTTCTCGATCCCCCATTTAGCCGAAGATCGTTAACCTTCTCGTTCTATTTTGACTTACTGAAAGGGAACCCCGAAGAAAGAGACGAATAATAATCCAAACTTTGAAAACCCTAAAGTAAATAATCAATTCAATTAAGAGAAACTCGCTTCTGAAAACCCATAGCATCAACCAATTGAATGAAACTATAGAGAAAATAAGAGGAATTTGTGGATGATTAAATCAATTAGGATGATGACGCACCTGACCTCAATAGTGTTAGGGTTCTGTTGGCGGCGGAGAACAGGGAGAAAGTGATGGCTGGAGAGAGGGTGCAGACGGCAGAACGCGGAAAGCTTCAAGTGGTGGCAGAGTTGTAGGCGGCGGAGAGCAGAGAGCTATCGGCAATGGAGGAAGAAAGAAGTGGTGGCAAATCCGGCGGAGAGCGGTGGCATCAGGCAGCGGTGAAGCACCTCACAGGACAAGAAAAAGAAGAGGAAAATCGTAGCTTTGAGACTGTTTCTGAGTTTGTTGTTGAAAGAAAGTATATTGAAAAAAATAGGTTAATTTATTATTATTAAAAAGTTAGTACTAAATAGTCCTAACTTAAAAAAAAAAATACATAATGATCTATTTAATAATAAATTTTTATATACACATAATATTTTGTCATAGAATAAACTCCACCGAATTATAATTATATCATGACATTCCACCTCTGTCCTCATAATTTGAAAGTTTAGGATTGAATTGGATTATGTTTTCTTTTTTCCAGATAATAAAATGAAAATAGTAAAAACAACTCAACTTTTTTGAACATCATCCCATCCCAACTTCACAGAGCTATGTTTCTAAATGCAAGAGTTCAGTAATTATGTACTAGAATTCAAAAAAAGTAGAAAACATAGTCTCCATAAATTACTACACGGCAATTATAACAGCTGCATACAAAAACATTTTATTCATTGGTGGCACCCAACTTTCTGCAGACACCTGAATTTGGCCTTGTATGAGTTATAGACTTATAGTGCTTTCAATTAGCTCACACTTCTCAGTCCCCTTACTAAGTATTTTTTCCTCCTTTGGAAATCCAATAATCAAACCAACAAAGAAGGACAAAACAATTTACACATACTTAATACAAGTGTAAAAATTAACTGAAAAAAAAAATGGACCTGCTAAGTGCTAACCATTAAAAGGGCCAATTTGTACACTGCCTACATATATTATATATAGTACTTGTAAACATGATCATTCATAGCATAATCCCAATTTTCTAGACAAAATCAGATGGTCATTCATAACCCATCATGTAGCAGCAAATACATGCTATTTGTCATATGAGCCCATTTTTTACAGCTAAAAAAATGGTTAATACAAACAAGTTAAAGAACTAAACAACTCTGAACAAAAATGGGATACCAATGAGACATTAATACTCCCATAATATGTCAAAGTTCAAGATGTCAGCATCACAAGACTTATATAGCAGAAAGCTCTTCATATATAGTCTTGATGCCTGGCCTCTCCGAAACGGATCGGATGCATCTGATAGCTATTCCTAGGACCTCCTTCATTCCCTTTTCCGCCACCGGATTGCTCAGTTCCGGCATCAAGGTAGCATCAAAACAATCCGAGCCTCGACCTTCGGACACTCGCAACCTCACCCATTCTGTCAAATCAACACCTCCCTCCTCACCAGAAATCACATCACCAGCACACCTTCCAGTTAGAAGTTCCAAGAGTATCACTCCAAAAGCATAAACATCTGATTTGAAGGATGGAATTGGCTTCTTGGAAGCAGCTAACTCAGGTGCACGGTAGCCTAAGACACCAGCATCAAGAATCTGTTCAACAGTACCGGCCTGTGTCATAAGCCGGTGAAGGCAATAATCAGCAACACGAGCATTCATATCACCAGTATCTAACAACACATTTGTGGCTTTTAGGTTCCCGTGAGGGACGGCGCGATCAAAATGGAGATAGTTCAAACCACGGGCTACATCAACTGCAATCTTGAGCCTCTGCACCCAAGTTAATGGTGGACCTTTTCTTCCTGGTCGATCTGAGCATTTAAATTAACAAGTTAAAGCTTCAAATATTTTAGATTGATAAACAACTCCAATAGATATAGTGGAGACAATTCAGAAACATTTATTCATTGCATCAGTAAAATATGGTATGGATTAGAATTCATGCACATCCATGCACATATAACAGATACATATAAAACTTGATTGAAACAAGATTTTTCCTTTATACTGTATTTCTAAGTTGAAAGAATCAGGCTAATGATTATTATAAATTTGATAATAAAGTTTTGTTTTGTGTGTATTGAAATTAAGTAAACTAGTAGCTGTATTGAGGATGGTATACACATCCAAGAACTTCAAAAGACAATTTAGAAAGGTCAATGAATTGCACATTAAGTATGATATTCGTGGCCAGATTATAATATAGGAATGTAAACATATTACCATAAAGAAAACTTGCAAGGCTTCCCGGAGAGATGTAATCTGAAAGAATGAGTTTCTCGTGCTGGGTAGGACCCCAATAGTATCCTCTCAATCCCACAACATTTGGATGCCTTATGTTTGCAAATTTCTTTATCTCTCTAACAAACTCTTTTCTCTGTTTTGCCACTCCTTCTCTTAGCCACTTCACTCTCAAGAACAAGCCATTCTCTAAAGTTGCCTTGTAAGAAGTTCCATGACTGCTCCTCCCCAAAACTTCAGCCGGGGCCCGAGAGAGCTCTTCAGGTGTCAAAGATATTGTATCATCAAGAAAATGCAGCTCTCCAACCAACCTATCTGGTGATCTTGTATCTAGTCTTGCAAGATTTTCAGCAGTATATGAATCACCTGACTCCGGTGACCAGGAAAAGTGGCTTTGTTTTGAGGGGGAGAACCCGGTTACAGCTGCCAATTTTTCATCCGGGCTGATTATCTCTGATGGTGATTCTTTCCGGGACGTCACAAGGTCCTCGGCTGATACAACCAAAGGACCACCCCTGTCTGTGGCACGAACCGGAGCCGAGCTGACTGGCTGTGGACGAGCACGGATATCCTTACTTGTTTCATATTCCGGTGGAGATCTTGACTTACGGATGTAGAGTATGAAGACTGCAAGCAAGACTAATATGAAGATAGCAACAACACATGACACTATGATTATTACTTTAACAATGGTGCTCATGGACTTCTTGGAACTTTCAGCTGGTGGAGTGGTTGATCCAGGAAGGCTAGTAGGAAGATGTAACTTGGAATTCCCAGGAAAGAAAGATGAATTAGGGAATTTCCTTAGACTTTCCGGAACAACTCCAGAAAAATCATTCAGTGAAGCATTGAAGTTTGTGAGCTCCTTTGGGATGTTATTTGGCAGAGGCCCGGTAAAATGATTTTCTGATATATCCAAGGAGTATAGTGAACTCATGTCAGCAATAGCAGTTGGAAGAGAACCAGAAAAGTTATTTCCGGCAATATTGAGCACTTTAAGGCCATTTAAAGACCAAAACTCGTCGGGAAAATAGCCATTAAACTTGTTATGAGAAAGATCAAGAATCTGAAGATCTGATTGACCAGGAGAAGATGAGAAACTAACACCACCAGTGATCATATTATTTTCAAGATGGAGCTCTTGCAAAGTTGGCATTGCAAGCAATGCGGCTTGAAGTTGTCCATTGATTTGGTTTGAACTAATATCAAGCACTCTAAGCTTTGGATATTTAGTTAATACTCTTGGAAGGGAGCTGCTAAGAGAATTGCTGGACAGATTCAAATAATTTAACCGCAAAAATTGAGGAGTTGCCTCAGGTATGTTCCCTGTCAAATGGTTTCCACTGAGATCAAGAAATTCTAGATTCCCCCATTTCAACATCCTGGTTAAATTTCCTTCTAATCTGTTCTTCGACAGATCGAGTATAGCACAGCTTCCAGTCAGCAAGGGGAGCTCACCACTGAAGCCATTCGATGAGAGATTAAGATAGTGCAGTGTAGTTGATGTAATTATACTCAGTGTCCCTGAAAGACAATTTGATTCAACATAAGATCTCACTATGTCACAAAAGTCCAATTCGACTAGTAGAATAAGACACATTTGTTATTCTAAGAAAATGAGAAATTGGAACTAGCTATATATACCTGTGAGATTGTTGGCACTCAAATCTAGTTCAGTTAAAACCAAAGAGTCTCCTTTTAGAAGGCCAATAGGAATAAATCCTGAAAATCGGTTGTTGCTAAGCTTAAGGACCTCAAGATCATAAACAAAATCAAATCCAGGCAATTCTCCATCCAATTGATTGTAGCTGAGGTCCAACACCTTCACATTTTCGAAAACCGGTAGCTCGGCTCCACCATCCAGTGATCCAGTAAACCGGTTGTGGCTTAGATTCAGATGCTTAATACTTTCAGATATCCGTTGTAGAAACTTCTCAGAATTATCACTCTCTAGCATATTCTCACTGAAATCAACATAGCTGGCACTTGATAAAAGCATAAATTCAACATCTAAATGACCATCAAGCATATTGGCATGTAAGTCAAGGTTTTCAAGAGTGGACATCTGCTCAAAACCTTTGGGAATTTTCCCAGTGAAGCCATTATGAGACAAGTTAAGAGATACCAAGTTAGCCAGCTTAGTCAACGATACTGGCAGTGCTCCAGAAAAGGAGTTGCGGCTCAGGTCCAAAGACTGGAGGGAAGCCATTGCCGAAATCGAGTCAGGTATCCGGCCAGAGAAGTTATTCCCAGCCAAGGACAGATTCTGCAAGCTACCTAAGCTGCCAACTCCTGATGGCAATGCCGAAGAAAAGAGGTTATTGGAGATATCCAGAAACTCAAGGCCTTTTAAATCACCAATGTTGCCAGGTAGTTTTCCTGAAATCGAGTTATTGGACATGGAAAGCCTAACAAGCTTTGTGAGGTTTGAAAATACACTCAAGTCAGCATCAGCAGAGAGACCTAGATTATCAAGCACAACCCCAGCAACATTACCAGCATTACAAAGAACTCCATTCCATGAAGAAGGGCATCCATCAAAGTCAATGGATTCCTCATTCCATGAATTGAGAACATAACCAGTAGGGTCATGCTTGATGCCTTTCTTGAACTCCAACAATGCCAAAATGTCCTGGGAAGGTAGTTGCCCCATAACTGTGAAGAAAGATAAGGACAATACTACAAGGCTAAAGAGATTCATCATGTTCATTTCTATAAACACTTTAACCTTTTGCTTATGTGTGTATAGTTCACACTCAAGTTTAGGACACAAAGGGTAGCCACTAGCTTTCAGAATTCAGAGTTTCAGACCCACCACCAACAACCAAGTAGTACAAAGTAGATTCCAAGATACACCCTTTCTATAATTCTTGTAAAAGAAAGCGCCAATTTACAATCTCCAAAAAAAGGAAGAGTTTTGAGCCCTTAATTTAAAGGACTTAGTTACAGTAAGAAGCAAAAACACCCCAAGAGCATTCTTCAACACCACAAATAGTATCTAACCCTTCAGGAAGCAAAGAAAGACAGCATTACATGAAAGAAGAAAAACCCAAACTAGATACTAAAAATGCAATATGAAAAGCTTTAAAAAAAATCCCAAGAAGAAATGCTTCACCAAGTTAGAAACTTTACATGCTAAAACCACCACACGAGAAGCAGAAGCTCCAGAATCCTTTAGTAGACTCAAGTTTGCAACCATTCACTGCACAGAACAAGCTAGAACGGCATCAATGTACTGAAATGAATAGAAACAAAAATGAGTAAACTTTCAGAGATCTGATAACCAAAAACACAACATTTTTTACCCAAAAAAAAAAACACCAAAAAACACTTCCTAAAACACAATGTAGGTTCTAGCACGCCACTACCTTCAAGTATCAAACTTTTGAAGCAGAAATGAGGGCATGGCACGAAAAGATTGGAACTTTAAGGCTTCAGAATTGAAGCACAGGACACAGCACCATTGTTACTACAACCAACTCATGGAGAAAGGAAAATGAGTACCCAATTTGACATCCACACTGCAATAAAGAGAAAAGGGACCCATCATTTTTTTTTTATTTTTATCTTTTTTGGAAATAAAAACTAAAAAGCATTGATTGAACTATTGAAGGATGGGGATCTTTTACCCCCAAAAATTTTTACTTTAGTAGTGAGTGTGTGGAGGGTGACACCAAATCCTTAAAAAGTGAGTTCCTTTGTCCCTTTTTTGGTTGTGTCTTTTAGCATGCATGTGACAATGGAATACCTCAAAAGACAACACTAATTGCTGATTTTTAAAAGGTTTAATACTGGATTAAGTTCAAAATAATTTTTTATAAATAAACAAAAAAAAATTGGTTTTGTAAAAGCTTAATATCATTTCTTCAAAACAATTTATCTATTTCTGAGTTCTCTACCGGAAAAAAATTATCATACACGAAACTTTATGCAATGAAAAATGCATGGAGGCATGGACAAAAAGTATAGTGGGAAAATTTTAAGGACTTTATTCTTTTCTTTTCATGTTTTTTATATTCTCTTTTTTTTTATTGTTCACTTAGACGAGATTCGAATTTTCGATACTTATTTAAATAGACTAGTAAATTAACCACTAAATTAACACAAGTTGATTACTCTATTTAAGGCCCGTTTAGATAGGTTCATAAGTGACTTTTTTTTTATTTTTAACTTATGAAAATGTGTAGTATTAATGTCTGGTACAATTTTCAAAGTAAAAATTGCGACTTTCTAAAAAATTATTTTAGTACTTAAAGAGAAGTTAAAAAAAATAACTTCTCTCGTAATAAAATTTTTTTTATCATTTTTCTCTTAAAATAAGTATTTTTAGAACTAAAAAATCAAACACAAAAGTAACTTAATAAATTGACATTAAACCCAAATGCGTCTATTAATTTAATCTTTTATTTACTAAATGATTATGTTGATAATAAATATAAATTAATTAAAATAATAAATATTTTAGTTTTTAATAAATAATTTTAAATTTATATATATATAACCTATCTGAGTCCTTTGGATATAATAGATTTACAATTTATAATTTGTGTCATTTTAATTCTTTATCATATTAAGTTTGAAATAAAAATTTAATAATTTTTTTTAAAGTTACAGTCAAATCCAAAATTTCTAAATAAAAATGGAAAAACTATATCATTTTAGTTATAATTCATTGACAAATTTATTATTTATAAAATAGTTTATCAAAACATTTATGATTTATCGTGTTTGATATTATGAAATTATTTCTAAAATTACTTTTGTCAACAGAAAAGTTGTTGATTATTTTATTATCAGCAAAATTTGCGGATTTACCCGCCAAAAAAAGTCAGGGAATCTTTCTCCCTCTCCCTCCCTCACTCTCCCCCAGTGGACATCAAAAGATTTTATCAAATGTAGTTTAAGATTGTATGGTTTTTTTTTTTAATTAAAAAGGATTGGGACCTTGGGAAGGTATGTGCCATGTAAGAGGTGGTGGCCCACAAGACTGCCCCTTTGACTAGGGTTTCTTGTTTTAATCACTCCTTCCAATCTCTCTCAATTAATAAAGACACTACACAGCAATGGAGAGAGGTGAAGTTGGTGGAAAAATAATTGAGATAACTTAGGAGGAGAATGTGGGCAGTGCTCCCTAATGTAATGTCCCAATTGGGACCCCACTGCCTAAATCATCGCCTATATGATAATTAAATCTTGATACTCTACAGATTAAAGTTGTATAGAGATAATATAAATTTTTTTATAATTATTTTTTATTATTTTATTATTGTTCAAAATATGAGTATTAATTTTTTTAATCTCTCTTTTATCCCATAAAAAAAAATCTATAAATTTACATCTTTTACACACATGTTCAATATTCACTAGCCAGTATACTTTATGGTTCCGGTCATTTCATGTTAGATTAATTATTTTCTACATTAATGTTTTAGAATAATGTTCATAATGCCAACGAGCTATGACTCAAATGGCATAGTATTTTTATACTCATCTAAGAAGTTGTGGATTCAAATCTCCCTATTTTCGGTAAAAAAAAAAAAAAAGAATAATGTTCATAATTGCTATGAAAATTTAATTTCAACATTTAATTAGGTATAGTTACTTCAATAAAAATAACTATTTTTTATAATTTATTCATAAATATTTATTTATTTATTTATTTATTTTACCAAAAATAGGAGATTCGAACTCGTAATCTTTTAATTGAGTATCGAAAAACTATGCCATTTGAGCTATAACTCTGTTCATACCCTGGCCCAATAAATAGGGCCCAATATCTAAGCAAAGAAGCCCAACCCAAAAGGTTGGCCTTCCTCCAGTACCAGCCTTCGTCCCAGAAGTCGGTACTAAACACGACCTGCTCCAAAGAAGTCGGATACGAGGGTTAGCTGGCAGATAACACTCATTCGAATGAGTAACTGCCCCTAGAAACTCTCTAACCACTTCATAGAGCCATATCTTAACCTCCCTAAGATAGGGGAACGGTTATCCGCCTAAAAAGGTGGCACTACTTCAGCGGTGGTTATTGGTTCACCACTATAAATACCCTGACTTCCCTCAGGTATCACTAAGTCCAATACATTCTAAACCTGCTTATACCCTTGCTAACTTAGGCATCGGAGTGTCTTTGCAGGTACCACCCCCCATTCTTTCACACGTGCAAGTCGGACGGAGGAACACCGAGTTTCGGGCAAACGCGATAGTCTCCTCCCTCACACGTTTGGGCCTACCAACGCCATCCGGCCCACCAATCTCTGGTTACCCACAGTAACATTGGCGTCGTTGCCGGGGACCCGAGAGATCAACCAGTGATGGCGGAAAGATCCCCTGAAGAAGGTCATGTGGAGACAGATTCTGATCAAGAGAATTTGAACACCGGAAACAATGAAGCAGATCAGAACCTCCACCAGGAAGCGAATGATCAACATAGGGAAGGCACCTCCGGAATCAAAAATCCGAAGGTGAACTCCTCGGAGGGGCGCGAATCAGAAAAAGAAGGACCCTCCCACACTAGTGAGCTTATGGGATTAATCCATAGCCGCCTCGAGCAGCTAGAACAGGAGCGGGAACGACAAAAGGAAGCTGAAAAGAACCTAAAAGAGGAGATGGAGCGACGAAAAGAGTTAGAAAGAAAACTCTTAAAATTAGAATCCTCCCTCAAAAGTCAGAATTCCCACGGCGATAGAGAAGATTCTCCCTTAGGAGAGAAAGATCCGTTCAGCGAGGACATAATGAGGGCAAAAGTTCCGAGAAACTTTAGAAGCCCCGATATGGACCTCTACGATGGAACCACCGATCCAAAGCATCATCTGAGCAACTTTAAAAGTCGGATGTATCAGACCGACGCTTCTGACGCTACGCGATGCAAAGCTTTTCCGACAACCTTGTCAAAAGCAGCGATGAAGTGGTTCGACAACCTCCCTCCGAGGTCAATTACCAGTTTTGAAGACCTCTCAAGAAAGTTCTTGATGAGGTTCTCCATCCAGAAGGATAAAGTAAAGCATGCACCAAGTCTCCTGGGAATAAAACAGGAGGTCGGAGAGTCCTTACGGGCCTATATGGAAAGGTTCAACAAAGCATGTTTGGAGATTCAAGACCTGCCCACCGAAGCAGTCATCATGGGGCTAGTCAATGGTCTTAGAGAAGGTCCCTTCTCACAGTCCATATCAAAAAGACACCCCGCCTCTTTAAATGATGTACAGGAAAGAGCCGAAAAATACATCAATATGGAAGAAAACGCTAGGCTAAGAGACCCAAGTTTGCGACCCGGGCACCCTCCCTCAACGAAAGAGAGGGAGAGGGAAGCGAAGAAGAAGGAAGAGCTCGGCCTTGATAGGCCAAGAAAATATCACTCTTATACTCCATTGAAAGTCCCTGTAGTGGATGTATACAGAGAAATTTGTAACACCGAAAGGCTGCCTCCCCCCAGACCTATTAAGAATAAAAAAGGGGGAAGTCGCGGGGATTACTGTGAGTACTATAAGATATATGGGCACTCTACAAACGACTGTTACGACCTTAAAAATGTGATAGAAAAGCTGGCCAGAGAAGGTCGGCTTGACAGATACCTCATAGAAAGGTCGGACAGTCATGGAAAAAGAAAGCGAGATGATATGGACAAAAGAGACCCACCACCGCAAACTCCGGAAAGACATATCCATATGATCTCAGGAGGGTTTGCAGGAGGGGGACTCACGAAATCCTCTCGTAAGAGACACCTCAAGAGAGTGTACCAGATTGAAGAGGGGTCCTCCGACCTCCCAACCATTTCATTCACAAAGGAAGATGGGCGAGGAATAATCCCTGGGCACGACGACCCAGTGGTAATCACCATGATCCTGGCAAATGCCCATCTACACAGAACACTAGTAGACCAAGGAAGCTCGGCGGACATCTTATTCAAGCCCGCCTTCGACAAGCTAGGTTTAGATGAGAAAGAGTTGAGAGCCTACCCCGACACCTTGTACGGACTAGGTGACACGCCAATAAAGCCACTAGGATTTTTGCCCCTCCACACCACCTTTGGAAAGGGGGAGAAATCAAAGACTCTGAGTATAGACTTCATAGTCATCGACGTGGGGTCGGCCTATAATGCTCTAATCGGCAGAGCTACCCTTAATCGACTCGGAGCGGTGGTATCGACACCCCACCTTTGCATGAAATTCCCGACCCCAGCAGGGATAGCAACGGTGAAGGGAGATCAGAAGCTAGCAAGAAAATGCTACAACGAAAGCCTAAACCTGAGAGGAAAAGGCAAAGAGGTTCACACAATAGAGCTCGGCTGAGCAAGGATTAAAGAAGAGCTGCGACCCCAGCCCGGGGGAAAAACCGAGGAGATTCAGGTCGGCGAAAAGGAAGGAAAAAATACTCACATAGGAGCCAACCTAAGGGAAACCTTAAGACAAGGGTTGACTAAGCTCCTAAAAGATAACTCCGATCTCTTCGCCTGGAAGGCCTCCGACATACCTGGGATAGACCCCGAGCTCATGTCTCACAAGCTCTCGGTCTACTCAGGGTCTCGACCTGTGCAACAGAGAAGACGCAAGCTCGGCCCAGAACGAGCCCTAGTAGTAGAAGAACAAGTGTAGGCGCTCCTAGAAGCCGGCTTCATCAAAGAAGTCAAATACCCAACATGGCTAGCCAATGTAGTGCTAGTCAAAAAACAAAATGGCAAATGGAGAATGTGCGTCGACTACACCGACTTAAATAAGGCATGTCCCAAGGACCCTTATCCACTACCAAGCATTGATGCCCTAGTAGACTCTAGCTCGGGTTATCAATACTTGTCGTTTATGGACGCCTATTCGGGATATAACCAAATCCCGATGTACGAACCAGACCAGGAAAAAACATCATTCATCACGCCCAGAGCTAACTTTTGCTACGTGGTCATGCCATTTGGATTGAAAAATGCAGGGGCCACATATCAGAGGCTGATGAACAAGGTGTTTTCCCCTCACTTAGGAAACTTAATGGAAGTATACGTCGACGATATGTTGGTAAAGACCAAGAAGGAAGTCGACCTCTTGTCTGACCTCTCACAAGTCTTCGACACCATAAGGTTGCACGGGATGAGACTAAATCCTGCAAAGTGCGCCTTCGCAGTGGAGGCAGGAAAATTTCTAGGATTCATGCTAACACAAAGAGGGATTGAAGCCAATCCCGACAAGTGTAGAGCTATCCTAGAGATGAAAAGCCCGACTTGTTTGAGAGAGGTCCAACAGCTGAATGGCCGACTAGCAGCTCTCTCCAGATTTTTAGCAGGATCAGCACTAAGATCCCTTCCGCTGTTCTCCCTACTGAAAAAGGGGCATCAGTTTGAGTGGACTCCCGAATGCGAGGAGGCGTTCCAGGAGTTCAAAAAGTTTTTGAGCCAGCCTCCTATCTTGACCCGACCTATAGCCGGAAAAGACCTCATCCTATACCTCTCCGTGGCAGACAGGGCTGTCTCAGCAGCCTTGATAAGAGAAGAGGAGGTCAGGCAACACCCAATCTACTTCATCAGTAAAGTCCTACAGGGCCCTGAGCTAAGGTACCACAAATTAGAAAAGTTCGCCTACTCCTTAGTAATAGCCTCTCGAAGGCTACGACCTTACTTCCAGGCTCACACAATAAGAGTCCGCACGAATCAACCCATGAAGCAAATCCTCCAAAAAACGGATATTGCAGGAAGAATGGTACAATGGGCAATAGAGCTCTCCGAGTTCGACTTAAAGTATGAAACTCGGACGGCGATTAAAGCCCAGTGCCTCGCCGACTTCGTTGCCGAATATGCAGGGGATCAAGAGGACAAACCGACTACTTGGGAACTCTATGTGGATGGATGCTCCAATAAAACAGGAAGCGGCGCAGGCATAATATTGGTAGATGAAAGGGGAACCCAGATAGAAGTTTCCCTCAAGTTCGAATTCCCAGCTTCAAATAATCAGGCAGAATACGAAGCCTTGATCGCAGGATTGAAGCTGGCTGAAGAAGTCGGTGCTACGAAAGTGATGGTATACAGCGACTCCCAAGTGGTGACCTCTCAAATAAGTGGGGAGTACCAGGCAAAAGACCCAACTATGAAAAGGTACTTGGAGAAAGCCTCGGAACTCTTGGGGCGCTTTGCGGAAACCGAGGTGAAGCACATAACTCGGGATCTAAACAGCAGAGCAGACGCCCTATCCAAGCTAGCAAGCACCAAGCCAGGAGGAAATAACAAAAGCCTGACTCAAGAGACTCTCCAGGAACCTTCAGTGGTAAAAATGGAAGACCCACTAGAAGTCCTTGAAGTGGTCGGATTGAACCTCGGATGGATGAACCCCTTAGTCGAATACCTAAAATTCGACATCCTCCCTAAGGAGGAAAAAGAAGCCCAAAAAATCCGAAGGGAAGCACAACACTATACCTTGGTGAAAAATGTTCTCTATAGAAGGGGGATATCAACACCATTGCTAAAGTGTGTGCCGACCTCAAAAACCACCGAGGTGTTGGAGGAGGTACACAGTGGAATTTGCGGGAATCATCTCGGAGCCAGGTCATTGGCCAGGAAAGTGATCCGAGCAGGATTCTACTGGTCAACCTTGCAGAAAGATGCCACAGAATTTGTGAAAAAGTGCCAGCCATGTCAAATGCATGCAAATTTCCACGTGGCTCCCCCAGAAGAGCTCATTAGTATCACTTCTCCATGGCCCTTTGCAAAATGGGGAATGGATCTGTTAGGTCCTTTTCCCCAGGCGCCAGGACAAGTCAAATACCTAATAGTGGGAATAGATTACTTCACAAAGTGGATAGAAGCAGAACCACTGGCCACCATCACTGCACAAAGAAGTCGAAGATTCCTCTACAAAAATATCATCACAAGGTATGGGATACCTTACTCCATCACTACAGATAATGGGACCCAGTTCACTGACTCCACCTTTAGAAGCCTGGTAGCCAGTATGAAAATAAAACACCAGTTCACCTCGGTGGAACACCCACAAGCCAACGGGCAAGCCGAAGCAGCCAACAAAGTCATACTGGCAGGACTGAAGAAAAGATTACAAGATGCGAAAGGAGCTTGGGCTGAAGAGCTCCAACAAGTACTATGGGCTTACAGAACAACACCCCAATCCGCCACTGGAGAAACGCCCTTCCGACTAGTCTATGGCGTAGAAGCAATGATCCCCATAGAGATCAATGAGCGAAGCCCAAGAGTGATTTTCCACGACGAAATCAGGAATATACAGGGGCACAAAGAAGAGCTCGACCTGCTCCCTGAAGTCCGAGAAGAAGCTCAAATAAGAGAAGCAGCGCTAAAACAAAGGATGACTGCAAGATACAACAAAAAAGTCATTCGAAGGAATTTCACCCCTGACGACTTAGTCTTAATCAGAAACGACATTGGAGTCAACAAATCTGGGGAGGGAAAGCTCGCTGCTAATTGGAAAGGACCATACAAGATCGAGGAGGTCTTGGGAAAGGGCTATTATAAGGTGACCGACTTAGGCGGCACCGAGTTACCAAGGTCATGGCATGCTTGTAATATGAAAAGGTACTACAGCTAAGAAGCGAACTCTACTCCCTGATGTACTCTTTTCCCAGCTTCATGATTTTTTCCCAGAATCAAAGGGTTTTTTCTGGAGAAGGGTTTTTAACGAGGCATCATAGTAGGGGCTAAGGGAAATAAATTATCAAAAGCCCTTAGTAGCAATAAGCTCGACAAAACGTGAAAATCCCATGAACCGACCTAGATGGTCGTCAGGATAAAACGACGAGGTACAAGTCGGCGTAAAGAGGCTATAGAAGTCGATCATGATAAACTCGGAAGCAATCCGACTCATAGGTCGGAAAACGAAGCCGAGTAAAGCTAAAATGAATCGCAAAAGTAGCCTAAGTCACGAAAAACTCAGTAAAACAAAATTGAGTACTAGGAATAACAAAAAGAGATAAGGAAAAACTACGAAAGAATAGCAAGGCTGCCTTAAGGAAATTCAGAAAAGCAGGCAAACCCCAAAGAAAAGTTTTTTTTCCTAGAAAAGATCAAGGAGTCAAAAGAACCACGAACAGAAAAAGCATGCGCACATAAGGTAACTCAAAACCCTTATCCAAAAAAGGGGTACTTATTTTTTAACTTACAATAACCCTTATAAAAAGGGGTATCATAAAGTGTTTTGTTTACGGCCCTAAAAGGCCAAAAAATTGTTCAAACACTACCAAAATAAATAAAGAGTTTAAAAAAGAGGGGCCCACAGGCCGGGCCCCAATAGCCAAAATCACTTCTCAAGAGGATCACCACCAGCAGAGTCAGGAGGAACACCAGCAGCAGGAGTCGAAGAGGAAGTCGGAGGAGCGGTAGAGGAACTCGGAGCATCCTTGGAACGAGGAGGGGACTCTATGATCCTCTGACCCCGAGTCTTTAAATCAGACTCAGACTCCACCACGGGGACAGGAGGATCCACGATGGCACCATCAACTACAATCTTATCAGGGTCCAAAGGAGAAAGGTCCAAGTCAGGAGCAATAACCCCGACCTGTTCCTTGAAAATCCTCCAAGCCTCGTCAGCACCATCCGCAATAGAGTCCTCCAACTCGGTATAGGCCTTCCGAGCGTTCAGCAAGTCATTCTTTACAGACACAAGATCAGCAAACAAACTGTTGTAGCTGGCTTGCGCTGCTTTCCTCAAATCCATCTCCATGTTGCACTGGGCTTGCAACTTCTTCCCTTTCTCCCTGAGGCTGTCCCTCTCCTCCGTCAGTTTGGCGACTTTCCCCTCCAACTCCTTCTCATGCTCCTGATATATACGAAGCCTACCCTCCAGCTCCTCGACCCTCGAGGTCGTCCCTAAAGAGCTGATGGGAGTCTTCTCAAATATATCCAAGAGTTTGCCACAAACCCCCGCCGTCTTGAGACTCTCCTCAACCACAGTAGTGAGGTAGTGCCGAACAGAGACATCATCCATACTCATACGAGCATGAGGATAGATGTTCTTTCGAACGAACGCAAGAGCGTCCGCCTCACCAGTAGCGCCAGACTCTAAGGTCTTGCGCTTCTTTGGCTCTGGTTCAGGAGTAGGTCGGACGGGAGGGGGCGGCAGAGAAGAAGCAGAGGAAGAAATTACAATAGGTTGAGAGGAAGTCCCGACGTTCCGAGGAGGAGGAGGGGGAGAGACAACCATTCTAACACCTCCAGACCTGGCTCGAGACTTTGCCTTGGCTTCCTGAACCCTCTGGTAAGACTCTTGAGCATTTTTCTTTGCCATCTCTGCAGAAACAAAATGATAGCTAAAATCAGACAAAGTCGGTAAAAGAAATCGCAAGTCGGAAATAAGCAACAAGTGCAAAAAGCTACCTAATTGTGGCTGGACAAAGGCCGGCGACCCCTGAAGAAATTTTTTAGTATCCAAGTATGGGGCCCTCCCCCACACTTCTCGGAGGAACCCCACAATGGCTACCTCGACCTCATTTAGGTCATCTAGACCATATTTCTCGCAGGGGGAGGCCTCCAGCCAATATAAAGGAAATCGGGGAGAGGAATGCTCATCCAGGAAAAAGGGGTGGTGACCCTCTACAGCTTGCACTTTGAAAAAGTAGTTCTTGAAGTCGTGAAAGGACTCGTCAAAAAGGGTAAAAAGCCTCCGACCTTGAATGGCTCGAAAGGACACCCACTGTTGCTTATTGTTTAGCCCACTGAAGGGTTTGGTCATATGGAAAAGGTAAAAGAAAATCCTTAGAGAAGTCGGAAACTCTAGAGCCTGGCTGATAAATTGATAAATTTTTAGAAAACCCCAAGAGTTGGGGTGAAGCTGGGTGGGAGCCACTCGGCAATGACGCAATACAGACATTTCAAACTCTGAAAAAGGGAGGAAAACGCCCAAACGAGTGACCATACTCTCATACATAAAAAAGAAATGAGGGGTCGTCTCGTCAGCCCTCCCGAAACAAACCCGGTCTTCTGGACCCGGGACTACCAACTCGTACTTGGGCTCATCTTCTTCAGAAGTACAAATTCTATAGTGAGTACGAAGGTGGGTGATAAATTCAGTGTCAACGGAGGGCTCCTCCCCTAGAACCGTAACGTCTACCCACTGGGAGAGAGCATCTACGGAAGCCATTTTCTTTTCTTAAAAAAAGGGGGGTGACAAGAAACCTACAAAAGAAAAGAAAAATCAACACACGGTCTCTAAGGGAAGGGGCACGGAACTAAAGCCTACAAACCAAATCTACCTACAAGATAAAGGCACGCAAATAGAAAACATGTCACAGAAGGGAAAAAACTAACCTTTGAGTCTGAAATCAAGACAGGAGGAAGTAAGAACCTTCGAAACGCAACAATACAGCACGAACAAATGCAAGGGAAATTTGAAAGATTGCAGAAACGAAACAACGAAAGAGAGGGAAAGTATTTATAAAGACGTTAGGGGCATAATGGTAAAATGGGGGCAGTCATTAATGAAGATGCACCGTTACCAAGGCCATTAAATCTCTACGCACACCCAACGGACACGACGCTTGATTAGACGTAACTGTCAGAACCGAAAGGTCAAGAAAGATCACGTCGGTTCCTAAACCATCACGTCGGTCCTCCTGCAAATCGGCCAAAACCCCGAGTTGAATACTCGAACCCAACTCTTAAAAAGAAATTGGGCTCGAGTAGGGGCACTGTTCATACCCTGGCCCAATAAATAGGGCCCAATATCTAAGCAAAGAAGCCCAACCCAAAAGGTTGGCCTTCCTCCAGTACCAGCCTTCGTCCCAGAAGTCGGTACTAAACACGACCTGCTCCAAAGAAGTCGGATACGAGGGTTAGCTGGCAGATAACACTCATTCGAATGAGTAACTGCCCCTAGAAACTCTCTAACCACTTCATAGAGCCATATCTTAACCTCCCTAAGATAGGGGAACGGTTATCCGCCTAAAAAGGTGGCACTACTTCAGCGGTGGTTATTGGTTCACCACTATAAATACCCTGACTTCCCTCAGGTATCACTAAGTCCAATACATTCTAAACCTGCTTATACCCTTGCTAACTTAGGCATCGGAGTGTCTTTGCAGGTACCACCCCCCATTCTTTCACACGTGCAAGTCGGACGGAGGAACACCGAGTTTCGGGCAAACGCGATAGTCTCCTCCCTCACACGTTTGGGCCTACCAACGCCATCCGACCCACCAATCTCTGGTTACCCACAGTAACAAACTCATTGGCTCATAAATAGTTATTTAAAAAAAATATGATTAGATAAATGTATCAAATAATTGACATTATCAATCCATTAGAATTACACTCTTGTTCTAAAAAGAAAACAAATTCGTAAATTTGATTTTGTAAAAAATTAGTTTTACAGATAATTAATGAAATTTATCATTATCTCTGTGTATTTATCTAGGTGATAATGGTCCATCCTAAGTTAAAAAGAGATGGGTGTAATGTTTATAAAAATATTTTAGCATCATAATTTACAAATTACAGGAATATCAAATTTTATATCATATAAAGTTCAATAAAGATTAATATGATAAAGAAAATTTAAGTTACATTGTACCAAATTTAACAAGAGGCGGGTATAATACTATAATTTACCCAATTTTGTATAATGCTCTCAAATAGTTTCACACCAACATGCATTACACTAATATACCATTATTTTTCAACTTGTAATTTAGTTTGATTGACTTCTAATCTAAAAAGTATGAAAACCTAGAAGACCGCATAAAATCTTGATTCATGTCCCCATACAACTGATAACCCAGCAAAAGCTAAAAGACATTGACAAAATAATAATAATAATAATAATAATAATAATAATAATAATAATAATAATAATAATAATAATAATAATAATAATTTGGAGTTCACTAGCTAGAATGTTTTAGAGCATTTTTATGTGGTTTTGTTTTTCTTTGAAAATTCATTTTATCCCTAATTATTGTAAATATTCATGATTATGTACAATTTCCCTTTGCTTTCACCGAAAATGGATGACCATAAATTGTTTATTTCTGATAGGAAAAAGGTCATCCATTACCTTTTAGCTTTGCAAATTAATAATAAATTAAGATCTTTTAAAGTAAAGAAGTTGGTAAAATAATACAATAAAAAATTAATTACTTTTGGTTTAAATTACGATAATGAAACACACATCTCATAGAAATTATAAAATTAATTGTGATTAATCCTTTACTCGACTTCTTTACTAACTTACTCGCTTTAGAGAATCCAAATTCATTGATAATAATAAGTACTTTGCAAAAAGTGTAATGGATGGCATTTGCAAATAGCATGCAAAAGATAACAAACTATATACTATAGAAAAATTTTCAAGTGTACCGTTGTACCGGTGTTTCAGTTATTTTTAACCGTTGATATTAATTATAAAAAATATATATAATATATATAATTAAAATCGACGGTTAAAAATCATTGATACACCGGTATGACGGTACACTTGAAAATCTTCCTATACTACTATATAGGATTTTGTTTTGACAATGGAAATTTCAATTCTCAATTTTGCTATGCACACACCTTTCTAATTAACACCATTTTACTATTCGTATAAAAATACGTTAGATTCGTTCAAAAAACTAAATTCGTTCTTTCTTGATACACAAACTATACTGCACGTATTCCTCAAATCTCTATTCAAATAAAATCAAAATTAATTTTCAAAATAAAAATCAAAACCCTAACGAAACCTACTAAAACTCAACAAATCTAGAAATCAAACGTTAACAAATTCATAAATCAAACCCCCAAAATCTACTGTTGCACAAATCACAAATCAAATCCTAACAAACTCACAAATCAAACGCAGTAAAATGAATGAATAAAAGAGAATGCAAACATAAAATATAACACCTCATAGAAGTATGAGATGAAAAACTTATTTAAGCAAATGATGGTATATTATAGTTCTCCACATTGAATATTACCAAAGTAATTAAATCAACCATTCATTAAAAGTAGTAATCCCAAAATTCCTAGGTGACATCAAACCCACATGAAGGAACCCACCATTAAATTGATTGATTGATTGATCCATAACATGCAGTAAATATCAATTCACCAACATCTATAAAAATGTAGAGTAGCATATTGCAAATTTGGGAATGGAGAACCAATTAAGATCAAAATCCACTAGAATTATTCAACCTAACTAGGAGTAGTAGTAATTTAATTAGAACATGGTCCAAAAATTACATTCCAAGCTTTTACAAGTTGCAGCATGGTATTATGGCAGCATCATGAAGCACACACACTCCATGCATAGTTCAGGTGATATACTTGGATTTCACTTCTTGCCTCCACCAGAAACATTGAACTTGAAAAATATAATGTCACCATCTTGGACTACATAGGTTTTACCTTCCTGCTTATACTTTCCAGCAGCCTAATACAATAAAGTAGAAGAAATTGTTAGGTCCCTAAAATGAAGCCAGTGATGTGTATATATAAAAACAAAGAAGGCATGTGGAGGTTGCTAGTGCTTGGTAGGGTAACCATGATTTATATTAACAACTTCAGCACCACATTCATAGGTGGACTTCATTGGATATGATTGCACAAAGAACATATATGATCGGCGAACCATAAACAAAAATTTGGAGCTTGATCAGATTCTATCTTAATTTTTAATATTTTCTGGATTTTAAAAAGTAAAAATAGGAAATGGAAACCAAAAAAAATGTTGTTTTTCTTTTTCTTAACAAAAGCATGATAAAAATTGAAATGAAAATAGAAACCAAAGAGCTAACAAATCTATGAACATAAGCTTCTCAATATATTTATAATATTTATGCACTTGTCAAATACAACATATCAACTTCTCAAGTCACCCCTTTTCATTATATATGGTTAATCAATTTCTGCAATTGTTGGCGAAAATTTAGTCAATATAGAACAATCACCACTTGGTAGGTGGTACCTTCTTTCAAAGCCATAATGACAATTCTTCTTGGAGGAACAAATTTGCAATAAGTTCAAACAAAAGAAATTAAATTGCTTAGCATACATAGGTGACAATAGATTGAACCAAACAAAGAAAGAAATTGTGCCCAAGTTTTATGAATTAACCTATACCATCAGACCTAAAATGTTATCTCAACTCGCTGAGTTATTCATCCGATGCTGGACCCTCTAACAAAATTTTAGGAATCCAAACAGCAATTTACAACCAGAAAGTAAAAGTAAAATAATTACCTTTACAGCTGCCTCACTACCAAGTTCCTTTAGATCATCAAACTTCATTACCTGGAACAACAATCAAAATGCACCCACATTAATACTTGCATGATTGGACATATTTATTACAACCTACAATCTGTCACATGGAAGAAAAATCGGTCCAAAGTATTTGTTGCTTCCCATACATCAATGAAGAATTTATAGCTTTTAATTCATTCTTTATAGTTAGTTATAAGTAGTGTGATATTAATAGACTGCTGTAATCAGATCTTGAAAAATGATCGGGGAATTTTGTTTTTTTTTTTTTAATGAAAAAGAAAAATCCTCTGACAGAACAATCATCTACTCGGAAAATTTGATGGATAATTTGTAATCTGTAAAACTTCAGTACTTCACAAGCAGAAAAGAGAACAAATATATTCTGACAAGACTGACTAAACAAAATAGGTAATGAAAATACCTCTGCCAACTGATATAAAATGTTATCAGATATCTAAGCAAATCTCAATTCGTAATTTCATAGTGAACCATTTAGACAGTGAAAGGACAACCATTTTCCAAATAAGCATTTCACTAATCCATAATACAAGAGTGAAACAAAGTTTCATTGAATTGAGTTTTTCCAAAATGCCAAGGTTGGATCCTGCCTAAAACAAAATGGATATTTTGCTCCATTTTCCATGGGTGCAAAAACTGTCACTCTTTGCTTTAACAAACTCTTTAGAAAGGAGGCAACATCTAAAGAGTTCATAGTTAACAGTGGGGTGATTGAAGCAGTCATTATAGTTTGACTGAGCAATCAATAGCCATAGACTTGTAATGCTAAACCAGTTCCAGTAGCGCTATGCAGTGGAGAAAATGATTAATTGAATTAAGGAAAGTCCAAAAGTAATGACTAGAAATAACCTCGGCACAGATAAATCCTTTTTCAAAATCAGTGTGGATAGTCCCTGCAGCTTGAGGAGCCTTTGTTTGGCGTCTAATTTGCCAACATTTAACCTGAAAGAACCAAACAAAAGAAAACATATGATGCAACATCATCTGAGAAAGTCTACAAAATTTTGTTCAATCCATCAACAAAGTAACCACACAGAGGAAGAGAGAGAAACATAAAAATAAATAACAATTCTAAGATAGAATGAAAAAGAATCACCTATAATCACCAGATTTTTAGATGAGCTATGCTTGTGAGATAGGATAAGATGTTTGGCTCGTATTCAGAGCAAAGTGCACAAAAATTCAAAATACACAAACTTTTAGCAGTACAAAAGGATAAATGAAGATGTGTATTACCTCATCGGGTCCTGCTGTGAAGAAGTATATGAGATTAATAGCTGAAAATCCAGTCTTTATTATTTTGCTAAGAGCACTGTCAAAATGAAAAGCATAAGATTTTAGTCCAGATAAATTGTACAGTTTATCTCTTCAAAACTAACAAGCACAAAATTGGTTCCACTGGAATTTCAAAATCATAATTTTTTGTTTGCCAAAGAGGTAAATGCTCGGTCTTTAGAAAATCAATTAAGACAGACAGAAATTAGCTATCAAACATGTAGTAGCAGCAACACATATACTTTGAGCTGACCTTTGAACTTGATTCGCCTCACAATACTTAGCTGCTTCGTCTGGCGGCATATCAGCAAGTGTCCTCTCTAAAACACAACTGAAAGGAATAATTTGTCCACCACCATGCTCCTGGACCCTGTAGAATAGAGAAAACCAACGTTACCTGATTTGTTTCCAACATTAGAGAACACCGAACATTGAGAGAGTAATACACAAAAATGCTAACAGCACAATAAGAACATAACTTGTAAGTAATAATATTAAACAAGAAACAACAAGAATAGCAATCAATTGTTAACACAGATAGTGGGGAAATAGTTGAAAAAGTAGATAATTTAGGGTGTTCCTTGCCACAGGATTCTAGTAGATACACTTTCAATCAGCACTAGCATTCCTTGGTTCGTGCTTTAAATGCATGTATAGCAAGCAGTGATGGATCTAAATAATTTTGATAGTGGGGGGTAAAATGTATATAACATGACCATAAAATAATTTCCATAATAATTTAATATAGTAGGGTCAAATTTAACAACATAATGGGGGCAAATAAATATTATTATGTACTACTTACAAAATTTTCAAAGTCTAGTGGAGGCACTTGCCCCCATATTATGAATGGATCCGTCTCTGGTAGCAAGGGGTAGGCAATGAACAAGACAAGGCCTAATGACTCATTGAAGCAGAAGGATGAAAAATAAACAATACAAAAAAAAAAGATTCCATACCATGCATGAATTTTTGGAAGAAACTTGTTCTTTTTTCTTTGGTAATCTTTTTCTGTCATATTAACCTGCAATGAAATGTAGAAATTAAAAGAGAGAAAAATTCATATATAGATCAGATTCACATAACATTGAAGAACGACATAAAGTCTATTGTCTAGCTTTCCCCATTCACCAGGAAATGGCAAGGACGGACTAACGTAGAAATGTGATAGATATGGTGCAAAACATAACTTCTTAAAAATCCAGAATATGGTGCTCCAGGCTAACCATATTGAATAATCAACATACATACTGCCATATGCTTGGATGTATGCATGTACATATGCACTTTGCATTTGCTAACAAAAGGTGTGTGTGAAACACAATTGACAGGTTTATGATCTACAATCCACATGTACATTGATGGCTTTATGACCAATGGCCTCAAATGTATGCAAAGAACAAGCAAAGAGATAAGGATTCCATTAACATAAAGAGGAGTAAAGTCATAAAAAAGGCTTATTATAAAAGCAGTTACAGGAGTCAACAAGAGTCAAAGGTATCTGTGTCTAAATGGTTAGCTATTTTGTCAGACACAATATCCCTTAGGCAATACCAATTCATATTCGTATATGAAAAGCCTAAGGACCTTCAGAATTCATAGAGGGGAATATATATATGTGACAAAAAGAAAAGGAAGGAAAAGAAAAAAATATATCTATACCAAATATACAACAGGCTTGGCAGTTAGCAACTGAAATGTATTTATAATCTCAATATCAGCAGCTTTCCAATCCCCTAGGCGCACATCTTTTCCTTCCTCAATGAATGCCTTAACCTGCACATATTAAAAAATTGCATCATTCATCCATAAAAAGAACCATAGTTTTTCATGTACAAACTTATAGAGCTCAATAGCTAAACTCAAACCCTTTGACAGCATTCGTGCTCAATTTTTAACTGCTTGTCGTTGCTCCTCTTCATGCTCTTCTCAAGATCCTCTAGCTTTCTTTCCATGAATTCAATATCCTAGAGTATAACGCAAAGTAGTTATATTACAGAGAACAACTGCTCTACTAAATATTTGTATGTAAAAATAAGTTTTATTAATAATAATAAAATACAGAAGTACTTGTTGAGAGAGAGAGAGAGAGAGAGAGAGAGAGGGGGGGGGGGGAGGGGGGAGGAAGGATTTGAATTTCAAAAAGCTAATGCTTAGCATAACACAAATAGCATAGAACCATAAGCAGAACATAAAGACATTAAGAAAAGCCACAAACACAACCCGACTTAGGAGCAAATAGGCACCTTGAAAGATGGTGATTCCATTCTGTGACCTGTGCTAGGAAGCATTATTCCCATTTTCATTCCAAATACAAGCATATGACCAGTACATTTGATTTCTCTAAACCTCTCATGTTAGTTATTACTATTTTCTATTTCCCTCTTCCTGAAATGCAACTAGATACTGGTACGGTGATGTTTTGGAAGTTATCTCTATTCCTTAGTCATGACTTATTCTATGCACACTAATTCAGTGTAAAGAAGTTGTAACACTCCTAGCCCAAGGCCTTTATGTATGCCTCAACTCTATCCCTCAACCCCTCACCTTTTTTTGGGAAGAAGAAGGAATTCATTTTGATGAAGAGAAACATTGAATTTAGAGGATAATGAATTATCCTAAACATAAAAGAAAAATTAAAAAGAAAAAAAAACAATGAGTATATCTGTCAATATCTGTTAAGTAAATCCCCTCAAAATGATTTCCACTTTACAGTATAACATGCAGTTTCATATTTCATCAAACAATAACAAGGTGATTGTAGGTGCCAAAGTCACTCTTTATGGTAGAGAAAAGTTTTTAATTAAGCATACCTTCAGCCGCAATTCTTCAGTAATAACCTCTAAATCCCTCACTGGATCAACAACATCGTCTACATGGATAATATCGGGATCCTCAAATGCTCCTAAACACAGCAAGGGCATAGGGTCAATAACTCACAAATCATTATTGCACATAATCTAAGTAATGCAACCCCAAAAAAATGAGATGTAAGGAAAACTAAGCATCTTACGTAGAACGTGAAAAATGCCGTCTACAGCACGGATGTGGGACAAAAAACTATTTCCCAACCCTTGTCCTTGATGAGCACCTCGGACCAATCCAGCTATATCATGGATTTCTAAGAAAGCTGAAACCTGTATTCATAAACCTTCACATGTCATCCATATTATACTAAAGAAAGAGGATTTCAATCAAGTTGGCCATAAAATTCACTAAAAGTATTTGTAAGAGTTTCATCACTCACCTCACTTTTTGGCTTGTATAATTGGCAGAGCCACTCAAATCTCTCATCAGGGACATTGACCCTTGCCTCATTAGGCTCAATGGTGCAAAATGGGAAGTTCTCAGCAGGTATTGCCATCTTGGTGAGTGTATTAAAAAGTGTAGATTTTCCCACATTTGGCAAGCCCACCTGAACAAGGTAGCAACAACTATTAACTAACATGATAAACCACCTGGTAGGAAAATAAATATGAATCGCAAGAGCTTATGATGAATAGTTTAAAGATAACATTCGAAAATCATTAAAAAAAAATATTTTTTTTCCAGCTCTAAAAGCTGAACTAAACCCAACATACACTTAATGCTTCCAAATCCATAGTTTTAAATCACGAGGTCGTAAATTGAAGCAAACCGTTTTTATTCATGAAGTTAAAGGAAGTAAAAATCTGGTATTGGGGTATTATTAGGGATTGAAGAAATGGAAACGCGAAGATGAAGTTGAAAGACCAAACACCCAAATTAGAGATTGAAAAAGGAGATGCTGGAACAGCGTCAAGATTGAAACTTGTTGAGTGGATTTGGGAAGAGAGATATAGAAGCATTACAATGCCAATCTTGAGATGAGAAGAGAATCGACCAAGGATTGGGCGCTCAGCAGGTGCTTCCTTCGATTTCGCAGCTTTTGGAGGCATCTTTATTAGTAGATTAGATTATTAGGGTTTTCTGCTGTTGAAGAAGAAGAAGAAGAAGAGTGTATGAGATTGAGAGTAACAGAAGCTTAAGGCTGCAGTTTGTAGGGTTTTGGAAGAAAAAGAGCTCCCTCTGCTTGCCTCGCTTTTCTTTCACAATTCACTGCACACTGCTACTTAAATTACCTATGTAATAAAAATAAATAAATAAATAAAGTGATAAATAAATTCATAAAGTACCTTAAAAGTTAAAAACAAATATCAATAAAATTTTTTAGAATAACAAATATGTAAACATTATTTTTAAATTAGTCTCTTATGATTACGATAAAAAATCTTAATTTAAATCAATTTATTTGTACTAATGAGTTATAACTTAAATGGTATAATTATTTTATATTCACCTAGATATTGTAGGTTCAAATATTACTCCTACTTTTAAAAAATAGAAGTATTTTATTATAATTTTTTTTAAAGACTAATCTAGCTGAAATATAAGTTTTCAAGAGTTTATTTAACCCAATAATCAGTTATGTATAAAATATATATTTGGTATTTTCTAAAAAATATTTACTATTATATTCTTAAAATTTTAATTATTCTATTATGATATATTTGATTATTTTATTATGAATAAATTTAATTATTTTGGTGATTGGCTATTTAGTAAAAAAATATATAAATCAATATTTATACATATACATAAATATATAATGTATAATTTGATAGTTGATATTTTTGTGTATGTAATATTTTTGTTTAAAAATAGAAACCAAAACATAATAAAATAAAATAAAATAAGGGTAAGGTATTAAATTGGTCCCCTAGGTTTGGGCGTAATTCTATTTTGGTCCTTAAGGTTTAAAGTGTTCTATTTGAATCCAAAAAAGTTTCATTTAGCATCAATTTAGTCCCACAGTGAGATCAAAATTAAATAATTAACAAAATGTCCTACATAACAACAGTTCAAGAACAAAATCGATAATCTGGAGAACAAGTACAAGCTCCAGAGGCACAAAATCAACCATTGATGCATCAATAATAATAGAATAAATATATTGATGCATCAATGGTTGATTTTATGCCTCTGGAGCTTGTACTTGTTCTCCAGATTATCGATTTTGTTCTTGTACTGTTGTTATGTAGGACATTTTGTTAATTATTTAATTTTGATCTCACTGTAGGACTAAATTGATGCTAAATGAAACTCTTTTGGATTCAAATAGAACACTTTAAACCTTAAGGACCAAAACAGAATTACGCCCAAATCTAGAGGACCAATTTAGTACTTTACCCATAAAATAAAAATCTCCTTGAAAAATACTAGGAATTTGATTTTTCATATCTATAAAAAAAAAAGAATAATTTATATCTAAGTACTTCTAAAAGTATTTTGTTTATGTATTTCTATTGTTTAATTTTTTGCTCCTACACAAAAGTGATGTATTTATTTTAAGTCCCTATAAAAATTAATAATTTGATTTTAAGTTTTTAAACATAAACCTATAGAATGATAAAAAATTTACAAGTGATTCTTATTTCCTAGCTTCAAACTTTGGGTCAACAAAATTCAGTAGTCGATGATTGATTGTTTTTGTCAAATTTTTCAATTTTCTGATATTCTATTTTTAGCATCTTAATCTTTCTATTGGGTCACCAAAAAAAAAATTCTATTGTAACTTTTTTCAGTTTTCTCTGCTTTTTGCTTACATAAGATGCTGATGCTGATAATCTGATAAGCTTTTGAGAAAAGATGAAAGATCCCAATACTATATAATCGATTGTCATGTCAATACAACAATAAAGAACATCACAAATGTCCATTTTCATTTTGTAGACAAAATGCTGATAACTTAACCATTCCACTACAATGTATACAAGAATCAGATGCAAAATTAAAAAAAAAATGATGAAAGTTGGGGGGAGGGAGAAATAATACTTCATTCAATAAAACAAATTTAAAGAATATGTAAAGTTGTGGTAGTGGTTCTTCAATGGTCTCAATGAACTACTAGCATTCAGAATCAATGAACTCAATTGATTATGGCCTCATTCATTTTCTTCATCTTGACTTGAAGACTCATGCACCAATTCTAGTCCTCCATCTTTTGCACCTCTCAAATCTTGGCTACTTGAGAAGGAAGTTACAATACTGTCCCTGTTCAACCAAGCTTCATGTAGCTGCAACACATATTCTAAGTGCCACAACACCTCCCCCATAGTTGGCCTGCTCTTCCCATCGTCCGCGAGACATTTCTCGGCTATCTCCCCAAACTTCGCCAAGGATTCGGGACAATAGTTTCCTCTGAGATGAGGATCAATGATTGTTTCAATTGATCTTTGCCTTTGCCATCTCATTGCCCATTCTGCAAGATTGATCTGATCTTTAGGCAAGGTTGGGTTGATCACAGCTCTAGCACAAACAACTTCAAACAACACAACCCCAAACGAGTACACATCCGATTTCTCGGTCAACTGCTGTCTCCTGAAGTACTCCGGGTCTAGATAGCCAAAGCTTCCCTTCACAGCTGTACTAACATGAGTATGGTCCAAAGCCGGTCCATCTTTCGACAAACCAAAATCGGCCATTTTGGCTACAAAGTTCTCATCCAGCAATATGTTGGTTGTCTTGACATCCCTGTGAATTATACCACGCTCGGCTCCTGTATGTAGGTAGTGAAGTCCCCTAGCAGCGCCAATGCACACCTCGAGACGTTGCTTCCAAGTTAATGGGGGAAGATCACTCCCAAACAAGTGGCTTCTAAGAGTTCCATTGGACATATACTCATAAACCAGAATCATTTCATTTTTTTCTTCACAGAAACCAATCAATGACACAAGATGCCTATGCCTGAGTTTGGAGAGCATCTCAATTTCTGTCTCAAATTCAGCCAAGCCTTGCTCAGATTGCGGGTTGGATCGCTTGATCGCAGCAAGGACACCACCATCAATCTCCCCCTTGTACACCTTACCAAAGCCTCCAACTCCAATTACCAAGCTCTCATCAAAATTTTTTGTGGCAGCAATGATTTCAGCCAATGTAAAGTGCTTGCCAGCTCTTGTTGAGACCACAGATCCATATGCTTTTTGACTTCCTGATGATCCCTTCGCAGCCATGGTGCTGTTCACAGCCGCCCCAACAAGGAACAAAGGTCGCCAACCAGGAGAATTGTTTTTCGTGTCACTTGATTTGTTCTTCCGGCTTCTGCAGAAACAGAAAACAAGAATAACTATAACTGCAATTACAGCAATAGAAGCTAGACCTGCTCCAATTCCAACCCAAAGAACTTTTGATTTGCTTGCTGCATTGCCAGCTGAGTCATGTTTATCGACATAGGCTAGATTCCCATTTCGACTAAGCTTGAAGATCTCTAGTCCATTCAAGAGAGCATCAGTTCCCGCAGCACCAGCACCTGCATCAGGACCTAGTTGAACCCATAATGTATCAATGCTCAAAGACATGGCGTCGAAATAGTCCAGGTGATATGCTTTATTCTTCCCTCCTGCTTGAACATAAACATCAACATTATCTGCAGCAGTCCTGTTGTTTATGTAGATCTTGAAAATCCTCTCGTTCGCCTTATCATAAACCAACTCGCAGAAATGTAGCCGGACCAAATAATCAAAATCGGGATCCACTTCGAATTTCCAGGACATGTTAAATCTCTTGTCCAAGACTTCTGTGTTTGACATTGCCCTTGCAGTTTCGTATACAAGTAGAGGAGCTACTGAAGTATCATTTGCAGAAGCATAAGTGATATTGGAACTGTTGTTAATTCCTATGCCAGCATTTTGTGTGATCATATAGCCAGAATCCATTTCCCAAGTTCTCCAAAGATCAGGATCTTGATCAGGTTGAATCTCAGGACCACCAACATTTAATCTATACATAGTCTCCATTCCACGTCCCGTCACATTCAGGTTTCCACCACCAACTTTTCTGACTGAGCTGGCAAAGAGCTCATCCACAACTGGGACAACTTCAATGGCATTGACAAATCCAAAGGAGTTTCCAGTTGAAACAAACTCAATCACAAGCTCTGCACTGATATCAAAAAGGTACTCCTTAATCAAGGAGAATGAACTAGAATTCTTTCCCGAATTCTGCAACTGCGAAATCTTCTCCGGAACATTGAACTCAGAGAGTAGTTTCAGACTATTAGCCACCACACTAAATGAGGACTTATTCACATTGTAGTCCTCAACATCCACAAAGGGGGAAAAATGGAACCTAAGAACATAGTTCCCTTGAAGATCTTTGATTGTGTAATTCAAAGAACCAGTGAAAATCCTGGCTGTTTTGTAGAGTGAATCATAGATAGAACTTCCACTAAATGGAGAGGTGGATACTGCAACACCAGGGGAACTAAGAGTGACATTATTATTAGGGCTCATATCCCCAACCCATCTTCTACCATCCACATTCACAGAAGAGTTTGAACCACAGTTTATGAGAACGGACTTTTTTTGAGCCTCAACAATGCTCAATCTCACTGAGACTAACACCATCAGAATCAGTAAATAAGAGTGTCCTACCCCAAGAACCCTCCACATTGTGGCTTTTTCCCAAACAGTACCTCTCAATTATCTTCTAACAAAAAATTCAAACTTTGCAAAGGTGAAGCAAAACAAATACAGACCCAGAAACCTAACACTCCCAAATCACAGAAAAACCCTTTCTTTTCAAGATCTTGAGTAAGAAAAAAGAAAACAAGTTCAAAAAGCCAGAAGAACACTCATCAAGAGATAGACATAGCTAGATTAAGCAGATGCATTCATGAAAGTACAAGACTTTACAAGCTAACAAGGCAAACAAAACAATATTCTGCACTATGTTAATGTACCCTTTATTCTATGACACTTCAAAAGAGGTTGAGAAGTTAAACAACAAACACCGCTTCAGCTGCTTCTTTTGTTTACCTGAGAGACAAATCAACAAACACAACAAACTCAACAGATCTGAACTTGGAGAAAAAATGGTTAGATACCAAAGGAAGGAAAGAGAATTGGCAATGCCAATGTGAATGGTATCAAAAATGGCAGAAGAAGAAGAAACAAGACAACAACTTTGCAAAGCAGTGATAAGGAGAATCCACAGAAACTGCCAGAAAATCAGGGATTGTTACACAAAAAAGGGTTTTGTTTCAATAAACAAACAAAGAAATGGTAACATGGAGGTTGTGTGATGTGGTTGGAAACAGATTGGAAAAAACTCAAAAAGTTTCAATTCATATATGCTTGATTGCTTGGTTTTTGTTATGTGTATCCTTTTACAAGAAGCCAAGAATCTGACATTACTATTTAATTAGTATCTTTTTCTTTTTTTTCTTTTTCCTTTTTCCTTCTGCTTCTAACTGCCGCATTACAACTTTACAAGTGATAACAGTTTCACAAATTTGCCTGCTTTCGGTGTGATGATGTGTATGAAAAAGATATTTAAATTTAAATTATTAATTACTCAATCATTCAAATGATACAAATTACAATAGATTGTGTCTCAAAGCTTCATTAATAATAAGAGCTTTAAAAATTAAAAAGAAAGCTTTATTAATTATTTTATATAAATATATAATATTTTCTTAACTAATCTGTTATTTACAAGTAGGTAGTTCCTGTGATTTAGGGTTACATATTGGTAATAAATTGCTTGTTACAAACCAAGGGGGAAAATGCATGTTACAATCATTTAATTTTCATATGAGTTAATTATAATATTTAAAAGTTTTACATTCCTGTGAAATCATCTCTGTTACTTTAATAAATATAATTAAATCCCCTCATATAAAATTAATTGACAACAATACTCTAAAATTCTTAATTACTCATAATATTATTAGATTTATCAAACAAAAAAATTAGGAATGTTTTTATCTATAGACATAGAAACATGTACTTGAATTTTAATATACTAGTCTTATTGGAATGGTAATATCTATAAAGTATTTATAATAATTAATTAATGCATATGTACTTATACTATTCTTATCATCTTTATTAACTTAATTTAAAAAAAAACTTTTCTTTATGTTTAAAACTAATAGTTAAAATAGTGATTAGTATACATAAAGCTAGGTTTGGATACTCAAAAATCATGATGACATCTTATCTTTTCTAACATTATAATTTTATTTTAGTTTATATTGTGTTCAACCCATACATAAATTAAAATTTATATTTATACAAATTAGGCTAGTTACATATTAGAAAAAAGAAAAATAAAAGAAAAGAAGATATCATTAGAATTTGTGGAGTACATAATTAATCATTTAGGATAAAATATATTTTGTATTCTTAATATTTGTATTTTTTAAAATATTTTTAATATTTAATTTAGTTTAATTTGATTACTAAAGTTTTTAATTTAGGTTAAATTTATATTTTAAAAAATTTTAATTTTGTTGCTGATATTTTATATAAAATTAATGTTCAAGAATAATTTTAATATAAATTAAAAATATTAAAACAAAATTAAATATAACTAAAAGTTAGAGATATTTAAAAAAAATTGCAAACTTCTAAAAATAACATATTTTATTTTTACCCTACCATTTAATATTGGATGAGAAGAGTGAAGAGTGAGAGAAACGTTTACACTTGGAAGAGAGAGAATGAATACATAGGGATGGGGTCAATGCATGGGCCATGGGGGGTAATGGGGTAATATCCATACGTGAGGTGGGTCACATGGGTTTGTCCGGCAGGTGATGGGCACAGCAATTATTCTAATTCCATTCCGAAATTGCCCCTGCCCTTTCAATCTTTGTAGAAAATGCATGTACCTTTTGTCTTATCCTAATTCCGTACCAAAAGAGTACCCCTACCCATCCCTATGACGAGAGAGGGTCTTTTCCGTCTTTTTGTGAATAATGGCAACAGTATCGGTGGTTGAACCGTTCCATTCATTTAACCTTGGGCGTAACATATGCCATGGTACATTATTTATTATTTATTATATAAAGTATAGGAAGTAATCCATGCATCTAACCATTTCTCAAAACTACTGTAGTATTTCCATTTTATGGTAAAAAGTACACAAAAATCCCTTAACGTTTAGCAAGTTTTTTTCAATTATATTCTCAACATTTCAATACTAACTTCAATGTTTTAATATTTAATTTTACTTTTCTATTAATAATTGGTATTCAATTTTGTCCTTGCTACTACATTGCTTCTTTCAAGTAAAAAGTGTAAAATAGTCTGTCTAAACTTTTTTGAAATGTCACTTTAATTCCCCATCTTTATTAGTCCCCTAACTCCGAAACTGATAACAATCTTTTCATGTAAAAATGACATGAATATCATCTTGAGTTCAAATCTTTTAATATTTGATTTGATAGATTACTTACAAAGGAAATGTTACAAAGACAACATAATAATATGAATATATAATAAAAAAAATTGTTTTCCAGATTTTACAATAGAAATGAGAGACACATCACTTGAATCTTAAACAACTTGACTGGATTTAAGTCACCATATGAAACAATAACAATAAAATCGAACTGAAGTAGGAGATTTAAAAAAAAATTGTGAAAATTAATCAAATCACGAATTCAAGATTAAATATCAAACCAGATATCTTTGCATGCAGCACAAATGACAGATTCACAATCACAGATCATCATAAAGCTACAAGCACATCAATCATTTGGCCAAACAATGCTATGATGCACTAAAATAAATTTAGTATATATGCACTAAAATAATCCAATGGTGTAGATTTACTTTAAATATACCATTGGATTATTCTGGTATATCATGCATCAAGTTAAACTTGGTACATATAAATCATTCCCCCACTTTGCAAAAGTGGTTAGCTCAAGAAATTAATAGAATGTTAAACACAGAAATTAATTCTAGTAATTGTAAAATTATCTATAAACCATCTAATAATTCACATATCACATCTATTCTACCATAAGAACATGTACAGAATGCCATTAACAAACTATGATCACAGAAAGAGAAGACTAATTTGTTGTTACTACGAGCAGTGGAACCTATCATGTCTCCTAGACCAAAATATATAGCATCAGTGTGTATGGCAAAAACAAAGGTTTGTGTTGTGGAATCTTTTCTGTTGCTGAATTTCCTTCGGGTTATGCTACGTGTACACCAAAATCAGCCACTAGTATAAAATACATGTTGAAATACAAATACACATTGAAAATAAATTAAACCATACATGTATTTATACACAATACATTGGTGGCTGATTTTAGTGGCTAATTTTAGTGGCTGATTTTGGGGTCAAAAAGCATTTCTCATTTCCCTTTTTTCCATTTAGGAGAACCAAAAATCCTGCTTTGTAAACTTCTTGTGAACAAACTATACAACTTTGGTACCTGTATCCATCAAAAAATGTAACCATAAGAAATGGGTTAGTTTGCAAGTGCTACACCTCAAGAATTGTAATTTAAAAGAAAATATCATGGACCAAGAGAATTTATACACACTGCATTAACGTGACAACATACATGACAGAATTGAATTCTTGAGTTTGGTATAAACAAGCAATGTTACTGAATGAATTCAATTCCGTGGTTTGAAATGCAACTGAACTGAATGAATAGAATCCTTTATTTCGAATATTTTGCCTTTTGGGACTTCAAAGATACTTGAATTCAACTTGGATTTCAATTCCATACGAAAAATTAGTTCCAAATCAACAAATTGAATTCCAAATTTTGAGTGAATTCAATTCCATGGATTGTCAAGAATGACATGAAAAAGAAAATGCAACTACCAAAACAAACTATCATCCCTACATCCCTATATATATGAAGCTGATCCAAAGATGGAAATAATGAATAAATTAACAGTCACGACCATGCTTCCCAACGATTTCTTGTGATTTTACACATCCAAAGGTCAATCACTATAATTTCACTAGTAATGATAGAATGATACAGTTTGCCTCAATTTACCTGGCCCACCTCAAACACGTTTTCTTATCTGTTGATTCAGTTCTCTTCTTACAAGCTCCAGAGTCTCAAGAATCTGCAAAATCAATGCTCAATTATGAAGTTTCATAAATAGATGCACACGCGCAAAAAGAAAGCTGCAACCCCCTGTGCTGCTATAAAGTTACATTTCAACAAAAGATTGATTGGGCAGCAAAAACTTCACATGGAGTTTCATCAGTAGTTATCTAATCAAACAGAATTGAGAATTATTAATCAATTGTTGGTTTAGAATTAGTAAGCTGGTTGCACATAGCTCTACTTTGTAGTGTACTACTATAAAGTCTTATTAAGTGTTTTAGCCGAATTGAGGTTCTCTATAATGAGCAACAAAGAAAAAAAAAGGGGGGGGGGGGTATGAAATAAAAAATATTCTATCAGAAAATTGTTTTCTGTTGAATCAGCTAGCAATCCCAATAAACACAACCTTCTCTTGCAGTAAACAGAACATTAAAAAAAATTATAAAAAACATAAAGAATGGGATGAATCTACACTTCCACAAACAGAAGATATTAAAAGATAAATAGCCGTTATAACAATCTCACATCTATTGGCATTATACACCACTTGCGCACAAACATCATAAAGATGTGCTGCAGAAAGGGAAGGATTCTTACCCCTGGGTAATGCTTCAATATGGGCGAATAATGATCAAGAGCAATGCATATCTGTTCAAGGAGGCGAAGAAGAGTATCAACCTCATCCCCCAAAAGATCAACCTGAAACTCCAGATGTTCAATGTGTGAGGCTAATGGGTCAAACATACTAAGGTTTAGTTAGCAATAACGACAAGAAATAAAAATACTTAAAACAAATATTTATGAAAATGATGTTAGATTTTAATATTGATATTAAACATGTGACCCCACACCATTACCACCCAACAAACAAAAAGCAGCCATGACTAGTAATAGTATCGAAGGTTATTAACAAGCATGAGAGATACAATATGTTATGAGAAGCAAGGAAGATTCAGACACGCATGTTACAGATACAGTGTTTCGGTTTATTACCTCTGCTTCAGCCTTTGCAAGATTAGAGTTAGTTGTTTCTAGCCTTCTCTTGTACACAAAACCCACAGTTTTAAGTATGTTGGCTTTGTTTTTTAGGCGTGAGAACTCTGAACTCATGTTATCAAGCCTGAAAAGAAGTTAAAAATATGACTTTATATTCCGGCAATAATCAACAGGAGTTATAAATGGAACTCTTTCAAAATTAATTGGATAAAAGACGTATTAGATAAAGCAGAAGAGAGATGTAAAAAGATTGGAGGATAAGAAATCTTCAATAAAGAAAATCATGAAGTTCCCACTTTAACTTAAAAAATAATAATAAAGCTAAATTCATACATGACTTCAATTAATTTGTTTCTGTCAATTAATTGAATCAAATTACATGAAAAAGGGGCAAATCTATGAGATATCCATGAAAGAACAAAGATATTTTTGTACCTGTTTTTTGGATAAAGATAATTTTCTAGAATTTATAGAGCCAAGAAGCGAATATATAATACACATCTCTTTTATCAAGAAAAAAAATACACATCTTTTCACAAACCGACATAAGTGCAATTTGTGTTTGGCTGACAAAGCCAGAAAAGTTTTATTAATAAACATCAAATTCTGAATTATTTGACATGCATGCCAAATAAACTCGCAAGCATGCATAAGCATAAATACTTCCTTGTTTACACAAGACTAGATAAAATTGCTTAAAAGAGAGAAGCAACAATAATACAGTTTATCAGGAATTCATGTAACACTAAACTAGAAAAGAATTAAAACATTTATTACCTCAAACAACTTCTAGAAATATCACCATTTACTCTAGCTTCAAAAGCAGTAATCTCTGAGGACAACTTATGAACGAGATGAATGGTTGATTCCATTTGCCTCCTTGTCTCCCTTTCTTTAGCCTGAATAAGTGTTAGTGCATCTTGTTGGTCTTTCGTAACAAGACGAAGCACCCTTCTTTCTTCATCACTTTCTCTGTGCTCATTCATGATCTGTTCATGATTCTCATGTAACTTGCATATTTGCTTCTTGTATAGTTCAATTTCCTTGGATGCTGCATCCAGGTGACCCTTAGTGACACTCAGCTCTTTATTGTTCTCTGCAATTGTTTTCTGTTGCCGAGCTGTCTCATCTCTCAAAATCTTAAGCTGGTCAGTGACCAACTCCATATTTTGCTTCTCTTGTGTCAATGCATATGCTGCCTCCTGTGCTGATTTCTCCTTCTCTTCCACTTTTGATGTCAACATAAGCATTCCTTGTTTTAGTTCCTCTTTCTCACCAGCTTCCAATTTTAATGCTCTTTCTGCATCCACCAAAGATTCTCTAAATATAATATGATTAATATCCAATAGTCCTTGCACCATAGTTGACTCCATATCTGCATCCTCAATTTCAAACCTACTAGAAGCGTGAGCATTGTAAGCAACTTCTTTTAACATTATTTCATATATTTCTTCCATGATAATGTTCTTCGGATGTAACTCCTCAGTGATGCATCTGAAACCACTCGCAATACCATCAAAGAGAGATTTATATATATCTTGAATAATTGAAACTCCGGCATTTGCATCCACTATATCATCCTCGAGCTTCTGAATAGTTTGTGACATTTTTTTCTCAGCCAGATGCTGTTGTGACAATTTCTCCAGAGCTGCAGAAAGCTGAGAAGAAAGATTCTTGACTTCCTTTTCCTTATCTGTCAGCATGTCCTTCAGTTGACGATTCTCCAAGTCTAAGGTATCCAATCTATCCTTCAGAATGCCAAGAGATTCAAAGCTTTCGGTGAGTTGATGCATTTTTTCATTTCCAACAAGGATTTCATCCAATTTTGAGATGACATTAGGGATTTTTTTCTTCAACAAATCAAAGTCTTTGTCCTTCTTCAATGATAAAGAAGAACCTCCTTTCAAATTCAACAATTCCCGCCTAAGGCGAAAGTTTTCTTCAGTCATCTCTTGCACTTGAGATTCATGGTCTCTTTTCATCTTCGTTATCTCAGAATTAACATGGGTAATCAACTCATCTCTATTCAAGTGCCGTAATATGGTAGGATCCAAGTGCTCAGCGTCGCTCTCCTTTGGGTCCTCATGTTTGCCATTTTCTTCCAAAGTTGACGGTGATGAATGATTTGTTGCAATCTTCCAGTGGAAATGATCAGCCCTCTTATTAACACACCATTCCTCCCCGTTCTCAAGGGAACCATGGGAAATAAGAAGCCCGGTTTCAGAAGCAGATAGTATTTTAAAAATTGAATTCAATTCCTGGCGCAAATTAGAGATATCTTTGTGTTGGCTAAAACAATTTCTACTTTCTAAGTCATAAAGGTCCAACAGTTTATGTTGAAAATCCTGCTGCAGACCCATAATACAATTGCTGATTACCATCCTTTCAACCTCTGACCGAAACTCCTGCTCCTGCTGCCATTCAGAAAGAGACGCCATTGATAACTGATCAATGAATTGCATTCTTAAGCAGAAACCGTCAAGAGTATCTCTTAGACTCTCAAAAATTTTATCAACATAAATCCATCTTTCTGGTACACTCTCGTCCAAAATACCACCTAAACCCACAATGTCGGCTCCTGAACCAATTCTTCTCATGGAACCAGAGCATCTTATTTTATTCATTTCTTTCTTGAGCTGATTTAATTTCTCATCCACTGAAATTTGAAGAGTGTCCATGGATTCCGCAACAACACCATTTGAAAGATTATATGCGCCGGCATCACCAGGATCATGAAGATAAGGTGCCAAAGAGCACAATGTTTTAGTTTCATCAGGACCCACATGGCCATTATGAAGCATTTTCTTTAGCTCAACCACCTCCAGTTCTTTCTGCGCAATTTTCTCAGCTGCCTGCTGCTCTATGGCATTAACCATGCCCTTTATGACAGAGTCACTCACCATCCTAGAAATGGTCAACCTCTCATCGATATCCAACCAGAAGGATTCCATTTCCTCGAGTATATGATCACCTAAACTCTCATTTTCTATACCATTTTCACTACCTCCATTTTCCTTACCATTATCACCTGGGCACTCACAGCCATCCATAACAGCTAAACTCTCCACCATCACTTGCTTCCGCATAAACAAGTATCAGCAGCTTAGTGTCATTCAGATAAGTCAAACCCGGTAAACTGCAAAAAGTTAGAAACACAATAAAAATATATATGAATTCCAATAGCGATACTTATTTATAAGCAACACATGATTTGGTAGTGCTGGCAACAAAGTCTGACCCCCCAAAATCAGTAGCATCAATCAATTATTTCCTAATAAACAAGTATCAGCAGCTTAAAGTCATTCAGGTCAAAACAAACACAACCAAACATGGAAACACAGTTGCATAATCAAACTAATACAAATACTCATCACTATTGCAATAAATAGAAAAAACGGGGAAAAAAGCGGTCTGACCTCAAAATCCAAAATTACAAAATTTCCAATATTCACTCCCAAAAAAAAAAAAAAAATACAGTAGCCAAAAATAACGCCATAACTGATGCTATCTTCTAACAGTTTTTTTTTTCCAGGGAAAACAAAAAGAACTGACCCAGAAGCTGAAATGCGAAAGGAGAACGTAAAAATTCAAGCTTGAGATGCAGTTCAATTAGGAGCTGAAATGCAAATTGAATATTCAAAGTGAACTTCAAAATCCCAAAAAAAAAGGGGGATGAAGACAAAATTGTCGACTGCAACAACAGAAAGTTACTTACTTGTTGGTGGCGTGAATCCTGGGGCGGGAACAGGTACAACGTTGGAACTTTCAAAGGTGAAAAAGCGGAGAGGAAAAGGGGGGAATGTTGGGAAGTAGCATTAGAGTGTAAGAAGCAGAACGAAAATGGTGGCAGTAGAGAGGGTAGGGTTTAGCAGAAGAAAGAGAAAAGATTAGAACAGCAAAGCAAAGCAATGAATGAATGAACAAAGATTCGGTGAGAGCGGGAGAAGGGTGAGACCAACAAGATTATACCTTAACCACTCAGTTACCCTCTTTTTTTTCCTATTTAAACCCTAATTTGAAAAATGAAATTGAACAACAAAAGAAACACTTATTTAGAATTTAATTAATTAAAGGGTTTTTTACTTAAATAAATTAAATGCATTTCAAAATTACTCAATTCCCCTGAATCAGATTCTGCAACGTGATTATTCTTTTTGTATTATTATATAAATCGTCCCAGGGTGCAAAGGATTATATTAAACGTAAATCATCTCACCCTAGGACGATTAATGAATGAATTTGTGATGCAAAATAAGAGTAAATCGTGGTAGGGCTTCTTGGGTTAGTAGTTGAGCATAAATCGTCCCAGGGTAGTAGGTTTTACGAGTTAATGGGCTAAACCAAACTGGGCTGCCACGATTTACTTGTTTTTTCAGACCTTCAGGACCCTGGGACGATTTATGGCCAAGTGATAACCCTAAGGACTCAACCACGATTTATGCAGCCAGAAACTCTATAAATAAACGAGTTTCAAACAGACGAGCCACACAAAACATATGTTGAGGTTGTGAGAGATGGCAGAGAGTATTTTCTTGTTAGTGCATCACCGGGGAAAAATAGATGAAAACACAAGTGAGGGTGTAACTTTTTCTAGCAAAAAGCAGATAGGTGTGTTTATTACTCCGTCGACGACGTTGATGGATCTGCACAGTAGTATATTAGAGAAGGCTGGAAATTGTGGCAAGAAGCGCGTGAAGCAATTATTTTTTCGTATTCCGATATCGTTGAAGCCAGGTTATGTTAAGTTTGGGAAGTACGCGATGTTGGGTGATGACGACATGCGAGTTATATTTCATAGTCAATCAAAATTTCCCGACTTAGGCGCGCTGGAGTTGTTTGTCAGAATGGTTGACGTGGAGGGCAGTAGCGGGGGGACTGCTCCGAATCTGCCCACTGGCATCATAGAAGGAACTTCCACCGCCGTTCCAACAAGGCAACCGGCGACTCCACTTGTTTTGTCCCCATCTTTTGCTGCTGATTTGCCTGTCTCGGGTGATGACTTGGGTGATGGGCGTAGCTTCGGCCAGCTTGCAACTGCGATGGGAGCTGATCCTGTAGTGGACGGTGCACCCGCATTCATGGAGGTAAGAGAGAGAGATCCGTTTGTGGAGGCTATAGGTGATGATGGGTCAGATTCAGAGCCACCAATTATTGGTGACGAGAGCGACGCTGACGATGACACCGCAGTTGCCGTGGGAGCTCAAACCCATGGTAGCAGTGGAACGCAGCAGTACCCTCGACACTTTACCACATTGAACCTTGAAGCAATGAACCCGGCCGCAAACTTAGATCAGCATCACCCGGTGATTCACGGAGAAAGGCCTAGTGTGATTGGCACGGACGAGTTTGAGGTTGGGCAAAGGTTTGAAACAAAAGAGGAAGCTGTACTGACAATAAAGAGTTATAATATTCGGCGGGGAGTCGAGTATAAAGTGTTTGAGTCCGACCAGTTGAAGTATCATGGGAAGTGTGTCCAGTTCGGGAATAGTTGTAATTGGCTGATCCGTGTCACTATGAGACAGAGAAAAGGCTACTGGGAAGTTAGAAAGTACAATGGACCACACACGTGTCTAGCAACGGAGATATCAATGGATCACAGGCAGCTCGATTACCATGTCATATGTGCCTCGATTTTATCATTGGTGATGGCTGATGCATCGGTGTCGGTTAAGGTGTTACAGAATGCGGTGTCATCGAAGTTTGGGTTCAAGCCAAGCTACAGGAAGGTTTGGATGGGCAAGCAGAAGGCAATTGCGCAGATATATGGAGATTGGGAGGAGTCTTATAACCACATACCACGGTGGATCATGGGGGTTCAGTTGTATATGCCAGGTACGATTGCGCTTTTGCGTACTTCGCCAGTGAGGATAGGTAATACCGTTGATGCGTCAACGGTTTTCTTTCATCGACTATTTTGGACGTTTCCTCCATGCATTGAGGCATTTAAGTATTGCAAGCCACTTATATCCATTGATGGGACCCATTTGTATGGGAAGTATGGCGGCACTCTGCTAATGGCTATTGCCCAAGATGGAAACTCGAACATTCTTCCAGTGGCTTTCGGGTTAGTTGAAGGCGAAAACACGGATTCATGGAAGTTTTTCCTCACTACCGTCAGAACCATCACCCTATGATGAGTGAATTCCATGATCTTTTAAGACCACTGATTTCTAACATCTTATACTAAACCAAAAACTAACTAAATCACTATACATGATATCCGGCAACGTCTTAATAAAAAAATATTCTAAGATGCATATTCACCCTATACAATATCATCCAACATACTAATATCATCCAAAATTTAAAACCATTACAAAATTTATAAGATTACCTCTTGATCGATAAATCCGGCAACATGCGCAACGCCGTTCAGGCGGTACATATCTCCTTGGTTCGCGGCCATTACCACCGCCGGAGAGATCCCCCAACTCCTCCTGCCGACCACCTGCGGCCCGCTGCCACCACCCCCGGTGCCACTCAGACGCCTCTGCCCACCACCAGTTGCACCTCCGCCACCGGCTGGTCCCACACCCAAAACCACTTCTCCGCCCAAACTCTCTCCGGTCAACAATGGTGGCTCCAATACCTCCCTCAACCCTTTACGCCGCAGCAACAACAAAGATGACTCGTGGTTGAGTCCTTAGGGTTATCACTTGGCCATAAATCGTCCCAGCCCTTTGAGTGTTACATAGTAACACATAAATCGTCCCAGGGTCCTGAGGGTCTGAAAAAACAAGTAAATCGTGGCAGCCCAGTTTGGTTTAGCCCATTAACTCGTAAAACCTACTACCCTGGGACGATTTATGCTCAACTACTAACCCAAGAAGCCCTGCCACAATTTACTCTTATTTTGCATCACAAATTCATTCATTAATCGTCCTAGGGTGAGATGATTTACGTTTAATATAATCCTTTGCACCCTGGGACGATTTATATAATAATACAAAAAGGATAATCACGTTGCAGAATCTGATTCAGGGAAATTGAGTAATTTTGAAATGCATTTAATTTATTTAAGTAAAAAACCCTTAATTAAAAAGTGAAATCTTGTATCTAAGATTATAAGACTCCTCTTATTTTTTTTGGATAAATTTATTATTATCATTTTTTGCAGAAAAAAAATGTTTCTAATTATTTTGAAAACTTTAATACTTTAATTAGTATGTATTGACAAATTATTAAAACTATTTTGTATAAATTGCTAATCAAATCAAAAAACTTCATATAACAATTTAAACAATAAATGAAAGAATTGATTAATAATAATTTATGTAGATTATTACTTAAAGACTCTTTGTGAAATTAAGCGTACAACACTATTTATTTATTATTTTTCTAGATCACCATATTATTTGCAAAATTTGAAGTTTTTTTAACATGTGTAGAATTTTTTTATTTGAATTTTTGAGAAATGGTTTAACCGTTTTTTTGGTGACTAAAGAGAAAAAAAAATAGAGAAAAAATTAAATTAATTGGCTAGATTTATATTTAAATTTATTATATGTTAAAGTTTATTTTATGATTGACTTAAATTCAAATGAATGTTCACGCCACAAGCAGCTGCTTTAGCCACACAATCTATAATACTATTTGAGAAATGATTTAATCATTTAAAACTACAAAAGATAAGACTAAAAATCCACATAAATATAAATTAGTTTTTTCTTTTTTTACCAAATATAGGAGACTCGAAATTTGGAAAGATAGGAGACTCAAACCCGTAACCTCTTAATTGAGTATGAGGAGTCTATGTCATTTGAGCTATTACTCATTGGCTAAATATAAATTAGTTAACTAATAATTAAAGAAGACTATTACATTAAAATTTCAAATAATATAGTACTCGTGGTAATAAAAATTTTAATAATATCTATAACATGTTAAAACTTAAAAATTTAAGAGAGAGTCAGAAGTTTTCGCTTCTAAAATAATTTTATTACGTTGAAATTTTTGAATTTTATAAAAATAAGAGTACAAGAGTTGTATTAATGTTATAGTTTCAATTGTTCAAAGAATTTAATTTTAATGTATTATTAATGTAAAGTAATTTTATACATATATTTAATTACGTAATATTATATTAATAAAAATAATTATTTTTTATATTAATTTTATTATTTAAAAGAATTAATATAATTATACAATAATATAAAATATTTTACATTATCAACATCAAAATTAAACTCTTGTCTAAATACTATTATTTCTAATTTTTAAGTTATCCGCAAGCACATACGTGTGATTTAATTTAATAAATGTAGGTTAGTGGTGAGATAATGTTTATAATTTTCCCAACGTACCAATTGCCCCTCAAGACAAGCAAAACCTATTATTTTTTAGCAATCATACCCATTAATCACGAGTACCATTTTCCTTTTTTCCTTTTCCTTTTCCCTTTCCTTCTAAGTTCTAACCTTTTGACTTGTCTTTTCATTTCTTCAGAATAATTATTTTTGTTTCCTAAAAAAAGCCCAAAACCTATGTGTATATATATAATAATAATAATAATAATAATAGGATTAACCACCAAAAATATCTCCAAATTATTGAAATATCGACAAAAATGTCTTCAATTAATTTAAAACACAACAAAAATATCCAACAGTAAATATATATTTCTCAAAAAATACATTAGAGATTAAATTTTGATGCAATATTTTGCAATTATGATTAAAAAAAATGAAATATTATTATCTTTAAAATTTGGTAATTTTTTGTTAAGTATATATTGTTTTGTGATTTTTTTTGTTAACAAATAATAATACTTTTAAAAAATCACAAAAAAACACGAAATTTTAAGAATAATAATATCTCATTTTTTTTTAATTATGCTTACAAAAAATCATATCAAAATTCAATCTCTAAGACATTTTTTTGAAAAGGAAAAACTACCATTTGTACCCATAAATTTTGCGAACGTTGACAAAAGTACCCATCAAACAAAAAAACTAACGTTGTACCCATAAAAGATGGATTCCGTGTGACAATAGTACCCAAATCGTAATTTTTCGTTGACTTTTTAATAAAATTCTCAAATTATCCCTTTTATCTTCTTCCTCAAATTCTAAATTTCACAACCTTCATCCTTCGTCTTCCTCTGCTGCTGTCAGCCACCAAAAAATTAAAAAAATTAAAAACTGTGGATTATTAATTATCTGAGGTTATTGTTCAAATATTATGGTTTATTCCACCGTGAAGCACCTCAAAATGGATCACAGTGCGTCGCTTCAGTGCGCTGTGTGCTTGAGCGAGTTCAAGGACATAGACACGCTTAGACTTTTGCCCAAGTGCAGTCACGTGTTTCACCCCGAGTGCATCGACGCGTGACTCGCCTCGCACATGACTTGTCCTGTCTGCAGGGCCAAGATGAAGTCGGAAAACATGGGTTCAAGGTTGAGATTCAGGAGTTAGAGGGAAGTGCCAACCATGTGTTCGATGAAATGTCTCGAAGAATGGGCTGAATGGGTGAGGTTTCTTGTGATGGGAACGAAGGTGGGGTTGGTGAGGGAGTTGATGGGGTTGTTGGGAAGTGTAATGGGACCTCAAAGGTGAGAGCTTTTGAGTTGTTGGTGAGGTCGCACTCTACGGGTCACTCTCTTGTGGAATCGGGGAAGAGCTTGGAGAGGTTCACTTTGAGGTTGCCTGAGAAATTGAGGAAGCAGATTCTGGAAGCCAATCATAAGTGTAGTGGTGGTAGTGGTGGGATGAAGCGTTCGGCAAGCTACGACGTCGTTTTGCAGAGTGAAGTTGGTGAAAGTAGTAGTAGTAATAAGGGGAGTAAGAATAGTAGGTGGATGCTGACTGCTGTCTATGACACCTCCGTTTGTTTCTCGCGGTTGGGGTCATTTTAGTACTTCTTCTGGTTTGGCACCGCCAAATGAGTGCTCAACATGCTTTGGGATTCCTAGGCTTTGGGGTTCTTCAGCGGCAAGGAAAGAGAAAGGATGTGGAGGGAGACATGGTTTGCAACTGGTATGATGAAAATTCGAATGATGAGGGTTGTGAAATTTGGAATTTGAGGAAGAAGATAAAAGGGGTAATTTAGAAATTTTATTAAAAAGTCAACAAAAAATCACGGTTTGGGTACTATTGTCACACGGAACCCATCTTTTATGGGTACAATGTTAGTTTTCTTATTTGATGGGTACTTTTGTCAGCATTCGCAAAATTCATGGATACAAATGGTAGTTTTTCCTTTTGAAAATATATATTTACTGTTGAATATTTTTGTCGCATTTTTAAATTATTTAAAGACATTTATCGTTAATAAAATTTGGATATATTTTTGTCAGCATTTAAATAATTCAAAGGCATTTTTAATAGTTAACCCTAATAATAATAATAATAATAATAATAATAATAATAATAATAATAATAATAATAATAATAATATAAAGAACAGGAACGAATATCCAATTATTCATTTGTCAAGTTAATGCAAATATTTCACTCAATTATTTACCACATACAAAACAAGAAACATAATTGAACAATAATAAAGCACTTACAATTAATGGATGAAAATTAATCTCAACTAATAATTTGTCTTCTTAACCAATTTAAATTAATCTAGTGATAATTTTTTTACCTCGTTCATTTATTTAACAAGTATTGAGAGTTTAAAATTCTTTTTATTTATACAACAATTCTTAAATAGAGTTAAATCCATAATAAATTAATTATTAGTTTGTCAAACATGAAAAAAAGAAAGTCCTAATCCCTGCATCATAGTAGATGTCTTTAAAACGTGAACTTACGACGTAGCGGTGCTAGAAAAAGACTACATATGGATCCATTTTTAAATTCAAAATAAGATACAACCTGCAATATAATTTAATTTTGTATTGAAAATTAGAATGATTAATAATTATATTGTACAAAATAAAAATATTCTAAGTCAATAGATAAACAAATTCAAACAAAACCATTAGTTGTCTCATTTTGTATTCTAGTACATTACCTTAAATATTAGAACCGACTAAGACCACATGCACACAAGACATTTATAACAGTAACCAAAAAATAACAAATAAAAGAAAAACTGTCGTTATTTCACTACCAACTTTTCTGTCCATGTACTTCAAAAAAAAAATTAAAAGAGAAAAAGAGAGACTAGTGAAGCAACTTGGAAGGGCCATAATCAACGTGTTAAGCAAAGAATATGCCTTAACTTTCGGAAGGTTGAGGCTTGAGCCTTTGAGGTGTCTTCATGGAATCGAATCCTAGGTATTTTGCTCTAAAATTTAAATAATATTGCATGGGAAGCCCGATTATTAAGTAACACACTAAAGTACTAAACCATGCAGTTTTCTATTGAAATAATGCTTCAAAATAAGTTTAGTAAACTAATTTAAATATTTAATATTTAATACTTCGTCGTAATTATACTATGCTGTGTTCAGATAAATGGTATTTTTATTTCATAGTTATGGTTGATGTTTTGAAATATTTGGTACAAAATCATTATCATGTGAAATACTTCAATGATGCTGCTGCTGCTTTTTTCTTTTCTTTTTTTTTCCTTTTTTATTCCTTTTCTTTTTGTACATACTTGAATCAGGCTTTTAATTCCGTGTTTGTGTTTTCTTTTTTACTGTTTATTCCTTTTGTGTGAATTACAGGTATTTTTCTTTATAAAAGATATATTTTTTTTTAGTCAAAAATATTTACATTAGTGAAACTAGCCCTCTAAAAATACTTTTCTTCTTCTAAAAAGTCAAACTCAAAATCTGGCTGAAAGATCGAGAAGCAATCATTTATCACTTAAACCAACCGGGACTTATCAGCTATTAATTTCACTAATTATTTATGACTGAAGTCTTGCAATAGAATATAATCAATAATGTATACCTATAATTCCAATTAAGCCTTTCTTATTGACTTACAATAATGTCAACAAAAAAGCAAGACAAACACGAAAATAGGGGTGTCATAGTCCGGCCGATTCGAAAATCTGGTCCGACACCGAATATTTTAGGGACTAATTTGGTATGATTTTACTGGGTTTAGGGTCGGATAAAGATCTAAAAAATAGACCCGATCATTATTTCGGGTCGGGTCCGAGTCACGGCTCGAGTCACCCGAACTCGGCCCGGCAACCCATTCATCATACATAATTTATATTTTATGTTATTAGTGATGGATGATGGCTACTTTTATGTGGAATTTAAGTATTATAAATCTTAATATTTTGTGTTATTAGTCATTATAAGACTATAAGTTAATGTTTTATATTTAAAATGCATAAAATTTTAGACTAATGGCATAATATTGTGTTATTTGTATTAATTTAAATATTTGGTGTTATTAGATAATATTAGTATTGATTATGGTTATACTTTAATTTAGAAAATGGTTAGTTCTTGTTATATTTTTCTAAGTGAATTTTACCATGTCAAATAATGGTTGGAGTTTTCGAAATTTGGATATTTTCACATGCTATCTTACAAGAAGGTATTAAGGTAATGTAATGTTAACGGCCTGGTTTTCATTCAGTTTTTACCCGGTATAATCGTGGCTCGAAAGTGTATATGTTTCATCGGGTCTAGAGTCGGGTTTGGGTCTAACAAATAGGCCCGGTATATATTTTGGGTCAGGTCTGGATCACATCAAACCCGATTTCACCCGACCCATGAACACTCCTACACGAAAAGAACAAATAAAAATTTAGCCATGTATTATGTATACCTAATTTCAAAAACAAGCCCGCTACGTAATCAACAAGGATTCTATCGACTTCTGCCAACTCTTGTTTATAGCTGTGTTTAATAGAAGTGTCTTTGTAGATGTGTCTAATAGAAATGTCTTTTTTATGGCTGTGTGTAATAGAAGTGTTTTTATAAATGTGTCTCTTTATACATGTCAATGCTAATTGTAATCTATATATTCTATCTATTCTATTATATAAAAATTGGATTTCTGCATTTAATGATGGAGTTGACGTGTCATGCTTTTGAGAATGTTTCATAATTTATTTCTTTTAACTCATTAAATATAAGTTATTACAATAAACTAACTATATCAACTAATTGATTTGATTAGATATTTAAATATCACATAATTTATTATAATTTATATCAATTTGATTTGGTAGTATTTTTTAAATTTATTTCTTTTAATATTCTATTAGTATTTTTTAATTTATTTCTTTTAATTTATTAAACTAAATTTATTATTGTATTAATTAATTTGATTAATTTATTAGTCATTCAAATAATAAATTTATGAATAAAATAGGCAACCGGAATATTTTTAATTAATAATCAAATCAAATCAAATCAAATCATATATATTGAGCCAAATTTAAATAATATGTATTAAGGACTAAACTAAAATAAAATGATTTTTTACTTATTCAAATTGAATTCAATAAAGATAAATTAATTTTGCTAGATAATCATGATCTTTTGGTCTACTATATATAGATGACCACACAAAATTATAAGAATTATCATTTTTATCGCTCTTGCTATTTCAACTTTTATTTTCTTTTTCTTTTTTTCTTTATGTAGAATTTCTTTTATGTATAAATGTACTCAAAATGAGAAGGTACGGATGAGTGTTTTATTGATTGTTTGTTTGACGAATACTATAGTCCGAAAATATCTCAATTTAGACATTCTACTACTGTCGATGGAAGTTAAACATGTAGTAATCAATTCTATTATATAAAAAGACGGAATTTTTGCACTTAATGATGGAGCTGACAATCCTGACATGGCATGCTTTTGAGAGTGTTTTCTGATTTATTTTTTTTAAGTTTTAACTCATTAAATACAAGTTATTACGATAAACTAACTATATTAACTAATTGATTTTATTAGATATTTAAATATCACATAATTTATTATAATTTATATCAATTTGATTTGGTAGTATTTCTTAATTTATTTCTTTTAATATTCTGTTAGTATTTTTTAATTTATTTCTTTTAATTTATTAAACTAAATTTATTTATTAATTAGTTTGATTAATTTATTAATCATTAAAATAATAAATCTATAAAAAAAAATAGACAACCATAATATTTTCAATTAATAATTAAATCAAATTAAATAAAATTATATATATTAAGCCAAATTTAAATAATGTGAATTAAGAATTAAATTAAAATAAAATAATTTTTTACTTATTCAAATTGAATTTAATAAATATAAATTAATTTTGTTAGATAATCATGATTTTTTGGTCTACTGTATATAGATTGACGTACAAAATTATAAGAATAGTCATTTTTATAGCTTTTGTTATTTCAACTTTTCTTTTTTTATGTAAAATTTCTTTTATGTATAAATATACTCAAAATGAGAAGGCACGAGTGAATGTTTCATTGATTGATTATTTGACGAATATTATAGCTCGAAAATATCTCAATTCATACATTCTACCACTGTTGATGGAAATTAAATCTGTAGGCCAGCGTATTTTTTATAGTATTGAATAGAAGAATATTTAATAAAATTAACTAGCGGCTCAACAGGCACTATTGTGCCTGTTCAGCCGCTTTTCTATTATTTTTTAAGAAATTATTTTTAATTTTTGTTAATATATTATTTATTTTTAAAATTTATTAAATAAATATTTTTTTATTATTTTAATATTAACGTGGCTTTATTTATATTATATTTTGTTAAAATTAAAATTATTATAAAAAAATCTTTAAAATGTTAAATTATAAAAGTACACAATTGTTCATACCCTTACCCAACGCTAAGGCCCAGAACCCAATGAGAGGCCCAATCCAAAGGATTGACTCTCATTCTGTACCGACCTTCCCCCAAAGAAGTCGGTTCTTATCACGACTTGCTTTAAAGAAGTCGGAGACGAAGATCAGCTGGCAGATAACACTCATTCCAAATGAGTAACTGCCCCAAAAATCTCTCAACCTATTTCCATGAGCCATATCCCAACTTTCCTAAGATAAATGGACGGTTATTCCCCCTTTAAAGGTTGAACTACTCCAACGGTGGTTATTGGTTCACCACTATAAATACTCTGACACCCCTCAGGTATTACTAAGTCCCAATACTCTCTAGACCTGCTCACACCCTTGCTGACTTAGGCATCGGAGTGTCTTTGCAGGTACCACCTCCATTCTCTCACACTCCCAAGTCGGACGGAGGCCCCAAAGACGCGAGCCCGCTCGAAGGCTTCCTTCCTCAGACGATTGGGCCAACCCAACGAGTCCAGCCCATCAATCTCCGGCTACCCATCGTAACATTGGCGCCGTTGCCGGGGATCCGAGAGATCAACCAATAATGGCGGACAATTCACCAGAAGATGATCATACGGCGTCCGATTCAGAACAAGAAAATCTGGACACCGGAAACAATGACGCGGACCTGACCCTCCACCAGGGAGCCAACGACCAATATAGAGAAGGCACCTCTGGGTTAAAAAATCCAAAGGTAAACTCCTCGGAGGGACGCGAATCAGGAAAAGAAGGACCACCCCATGCGACCGAGCTAATGGGATTGGTCCATGGCCACCAAGGTCGTTTGGAACAGCTGAAACAGGAGCTAGAACGACAAAGGGAAGCAGAGAGGAATCTAAGAAAGGAAATAGAGCGGCGAAATGAGTTAGAGGAAAAACTCTTAAAACTAGAATCCTCCCTTAGAAATCAGAACTCCTGCGGCGACCGAGAAGAGTCACCCTTGGGAGGAGAGGATTCGTTCAGTGAGGACATAATGAGGGCAAAAGTTCCAAGGAACTTCAAAAGCCCTGATATGAACCTCTACGGCGGAACCACAGACCCCAAGCATCATTTAAGCAACTTTAAAAGTCGGATGTATCTGGCTGATGCTTCTGATGCTACTCGTTGCAAAGCTTTCCCGACCACCTTATCAAAAGCAGCAATGAAGTGGTTCGATAGCCTCCCTCCAAGGCCGGTCACCAGTTTTGAGGACCTCTCGCGAAAGTTCTTAATGCGATTTTCCATTCAGAAGGATAAGGTAAAGTACGCACCAAGCCTCCTGGGAGTAAAACAGGAGGTCGGAGAACCTTTACGAGATTACATGGAAAGGTTCAACAAAGCGTGCTTGGAGATTCAAGACCTACCCATAGAGGCAGTCATCATGGGGCTATTAAATGGACTTAGAGAAGGTCCCTTCTCTCAGTCCATATCAAAAAGGCACCCCACCTCCTTGAGTGATGTACAAGAGAGAGCAGAAAAGTACATCAACATGGAGGAGAATGCCAGATTACGAGAGCCAAGTTGGCGACCTGGACACCCTCACTCAGCAAATGAGAAAGAAAGGGAGCCCAAGAAAAAAGAAGAGGTCGGTCCCGACAGGCCGAGGAGATATCACTCTTATACTCCTCTAAAATTTTCCATAGTGGATGTATACAGAGAAATCTGCAATACTGAAAGACTGCCACCTCCTAGGCCTATCAAAAACAAAAAGGGAGGAAGCCGCAGCTATTACTGTGAGTACCATAAGATGTATGGTCACTCAACAAATGATTGCTACGACCTCAAAAATGTGATAGAAAACTTGGCCAGGGAAGGCCAACTTGACAGATATCTCATGGAAAGGTCGGACAATCATGGAAAAAAACGAGATGACGGGGACAGAAGAGACCCACCTCCACAAATTCCCGAGAGACACATACATATAATCTCGGGGGGATTTGCAGAAGGGGGACTCACCAAGTCATCTCGCAAGAGACACCTCAAGCGAGTTTACCAGGTCGGGAGCGAAGCACCCGACCTCCCAACCATCTCATTTACAAAGGAGGATGGGCAAGAAGTAATCCCTGGACATGATGATCCAGTAGTGATAACCATGATCGTGGCAAATGCCTATCTCCACAGAACTTTAGTAGACCAGGGGAGTTCAACAGACATCCTTTTCAAGCCTGCGTTCGACAAACTAGGGTTGGATGAAAAGGAGTTAAGGGCTTACCCTAATACCCTGTACGGGCTAGGCGACATGCCAATAAAACTACTAGGATTCCTACCCCTCCATACGACTTTTGAAAAGGGGGAAAAATCCAAAACTCTGAGCATAGACTTTATAGTCATCGACGTCGGGTCAGCATATAATGCCTTGATTGGCAGAACTACCCTGAATCGACTCGGAGCGGTAGTGTCTACCCCTCACCTTTGCATAAAATTTCCAACATACGCGGGGATAGCAACGGTACGGGGTGACCAAAAATTAGCAAGAAAATGCTACAATGAAAGCCTGAACCTGAGAGGAAAGGGTAAAGAAGTTCACACCATCGAACTTGGCAGAGCAAGAGCCAAAGAAGAGCTGCAACCGCAACCGGAGGGAAAAACTGAGGAAATACAGGTCGACAAGGAGGAAGAAAAAAATACCAATATAGGAGCCAGCCTAGAAAAAAACCTAAAGCAGAGGTTGACAAAGCTCTTACGAGATAATTCCGACCTCTTTGCCTGGAAAGCTTCCGACATGCCAGGGATAGACCCCGAGCTCATGTCCCACAGGCTCTCAGTATACCCTGGATCGCGACCTGTACAGCAGCGAAGGCGTAAGCTCGGTCCAGAAAGGGCTCAAGCAGTGGAAGAACAGATACAAGCGCTCTTAGAGGCCGGCTTCATCAGGGAGGTCAAGTATCCGACATGGCTAGAAAACGTGGTGCTAGTCAAAAAGTAAAATGGCAAGTGGAGGATGTGCGTTGACTATACCGACCTAAATAAAGCATGTCCCAAAGACCCTTATCCACTTTCGAGCATTGATACTCTAGTAGACTCCAGCTCGGGGTATCAATACTTGTCGTTCATGGATGCTTACTCGGGATACAACCAAATCCCGATGTACAAGCCGGACCAAGAAAAAACATCATTCATCACGCCTAGAGCGAACTACTGCTACGTGGTCATGCCATTTGGATTAAAGAATGCTGGGGCCACATACCAAAGTTGATGAATAAGGTGTTTGCCCCCCACCTCAGGAACTTAATGGAAGTCTACGTAGACAATATGTTGGTGAAAACCAAGGAAGAAACCGACCTCTTGACAGATCTCTCGCAAGTTTTCAACACCATAAGGTCACATGGGATGAGGCTAAATCACGCAAAATGCACCTTCACGGTGGAGGCTGGAAAATTTCTAGGATTTATGCTAACCCAAAGAGGGATCGAAGCCAATCCCGACAAGTGCAAAGCCATCCTAGAAATCAAAAGTCCAACTTGCTTAAGAGAGGTCCAACAATTGAATGGCCGACTTGCAGCCCTCTCCAGGTTCTTAGCAGGATCAGCATTAAGATCCCTTCCACTATTCTCTCTACTACGAAAAGGATGCCAGTTCGAATGGACTCCAGAGTGTGAAGAAGCATTCCAGGAGTTCAAAAGGTTCTTGAGCCAGCCCCCAATCCTGACCTGACCTCTAATTGGGGAAGAGCTTGTCCTATATTTGTCCGTAGCAGACAAAGCTATAGCATCAGCCCTGATACGATCGAGAAGATGTGGTCGGGCAGTATCCTGTGTACTTCACCAGCAAAGTTCTACAAGGCCCTAAACTAAGATACCACAAACTAGAGAAGTTCGCTTACTCCCTAGTAATAGCCTCACGAAGGTTACAACCTTACTTCCAATCTCACACAATAAGAGTTCGAACGAACCAACCCATGAAGCAAATCCTCTAAAAGACGGATATTGCGGGAAGAATGGTTCAGTGAGCAATAGAGCTCTTCGAGTTCGACTTAAAGTACGAAACCCGGACGGCAATTAAAGCCCAATGCCTCACCGACTTCATAGCAGAGTATGCGGGAGATCAGGAGGAAAAGCCAACTACATGAGAACTATACGTAGACGGATCCTCAAACAAGACAGGAAGCGGCGCAGGCATAATACTGGTTAATGAAAGGGGAACACAAATAGAGGTTTCCCTCAAATTTGAATTCCCAACCTCCAATAATCAGGCAGAATACGAAGCTCTGATCGCAGGTTTAAGGTTGGCAGAAGAAGTCGGTGCAACAAAAGTGATGATATTCAGCGACTCTCAAGTAGTAACCTCCCAAATAAATGGAAAGTATCAGGCCAAAGACCCAAATATGAAGAGATACTTGGACAAAACTTTAGAGTACCTTAGGCGCTTTGTAGAAACCGAGGTCAGACATATCACCCGGGATCTTAATAGCAGAGCAGACGCCCTCTCCAAGTTAGCGAGTACCAAACCAGGGAGAAATAATAGAAGCTTGATCCAGGAAACTCTCTAAGAACCCTCTGTAGTTAAAACAGAAGGAAAACAAGATGTCCTTGAAATAACCGGGCTAAATCTTGGATGGTTGAATCCCTTAGTCGAATACCTAAAATTCGACATCCTCCCCAAAGAGGAAAAAGAGGCCAAGAAAATTCGGAGGGAAGCACAACACTACACTCTGGTGAAAAATATCCTCTATAAAAGAGGAATATCAACACCATTGCTAAAATGCGTCTCGACCTCAAGGACAACTAAAGTGTTAGAGAAAGTTCATAATGGAATCTGCAGGAATCATCTCGAAGCTAGGTCGCTGGCCAAGAAGATAATCCGAGCTGGGTTCTATTGGCCGACCTTGCAAAAGGATGCCACAGTCTTTGTGAAGAAGTGTCAGCCATGCCAAATACATGCAAATTTCCATGTAGCTCCCCCCGAGGAGCTCATCAGTGTAACTTCTTCATGGCCTTTTGCAAAATAGGGGATGGATCTGTTAGGATCTTTTTCCCAAGCCCCAGGACAAGTAAAGTACTTAATTGTGGGAATAGACTACTTCACAAAGTGGATAGAAGCAGAACTATTAGCCACCATCACTGCCCAGAGAATTCGGAGGTTCCTCTACAAAAATATTATCACAAGGTATGGGATACCTCATTCCATCACCACGGATAATGGAACTCAGTTCACCGACTCTACCTTCAGAAGCTTGGTAGCCAGTATGAAGATCAAACACCCGTTCACCTCGGTGGAACATCCACAAGCAAATGGACAAGTCGAGGCAGCTAACAAGGTCATACTGGCAGGATTGAAGAAAAGGTTGCAAGATGCAAAAGGAGCTTGGGCTGAGGAGCTCCCCCAAGTGTTATGGGCTTACCGGACGACGCCACAGTCTGCCACAGGGGAAACACCCTTCCGACTTGTCTATGGTGTGGAAGCCATGATACTAGTAGAAATCGACGAGCAAAGTCCAATGGTGATCTTTCATGATGAGGTTGGGAACATATAGGGGCACAAAGAGGAACTTGAACTGCTCCCTGAAGTCCGAGAGCAATCCCAGATAAGAGAAGAGGCATTGAAGCAAAGGATGACTACCAGATACAACAAAAAAGTCATTCGAAGGAGTTTCACCCCAGATGACTTGGTCTTAATCAGAAACAATATTAGAGTCAACAAATCTGGGGAAGGGAAGCACGCTGCTAATTAGAAGGGACCATACAAAATTAGTGAGGTCTTAGGAAAAGGTTATTATAAAGTGACCGACTTAAACGGCACCGAGTTACCAAGATCATGACATGCTTGTAATATGAAAATGTACTATAGTTAAAAGCGAACTCTACTCCCTGATGTACTCTTTTCCCAACTTCACGGTTTTTTCCCAAAAAAGAAAGGGTTTTTCTGGAGGGGGTTTTTAACGAGGCATCAAAGTAGAGACTAAGGGGCTACAAATTGTCAAAAGCCCTTAGTAGCAATAAAGTACCTTTGCAATAAATAAAGATCTTTTACAATATCTCTTATGAATTCCTTTTTACTTTTTTACTCTTTCTACGAAATGCGCTGACTTAAGCTCGACAAAGCGTGAAAATCCTATGAACCGATCTAGATGGTCGTCAGGATAAAACGACAAGGTACAAGTCGGCGTAAAGAGGTTATATAAGCAGATCATAAAAAGAACTCAGATATTAATCGACCTCAAAGTCAAAAAACTGAGAACGAATAAAATGCATCGCAAAAATAACCTAAGTTATGAAGCTCAATAAAACCCAAAATTGAGTACAAAGGAACAACCCAAAAAAGAGATAAGAAAATACACCAAAAACCAAAGGCCGAATACTATCCCAAAAACTTTAGAAAAAGTTCAAGCAAGTTTAAACAAAGGATGTTCAGCCTAGGTCAGAGCCTTTTTAAAATGGCAAAAGGTTTTTGGAAATAAGAAAGATCGAAAGAGGTTCCCAAAAGAACCGAAGCAAAAAGGCATGCACATCAGCACAAAAAGATAACCTAAAACCCTTATCCAAAAAAGTGTATTTTTAATTTTGTTTATGGCCAAAGAAGGCCATAAAATTGTCAGAGAGTAACCACCACAAACTAAACATAAAGATAAATTGTTTAAAAAAATGGGGGGGGGGGGCCATTTTGAAGAGAGAACTTTTGCGTGGTCTAGAAATTCGCGGATAAATCCTCGTTGCAGGTATAGCTTCTAAACCAACAAAAGTCCTTTCATACAAATGTTTTAGTTGTCACAAGTAACAAACCCCTTAAAAATTGATAACCGAAGTATTCAAACCTCGGGTCGTCTTCTCAAGGAATTGCAGGGAGGTATGTTCTTATTATTGGTTATGAGTTTTGTAAATTGGGGTTTTGAAAGTAAGGAACAAGTAATTTAAATGACAAGTAAAATAAATAAATAATTATAAAATAAACTCTCGGCAAGGTATGAAAATTCGGAAGTCCTATCCTAGTTATTCTTATGAGAATTGAGTTTAACCCCACTTAGTTAACCTAAAGCGAAGGAAAGTCAAGTGGACTAATTAATTAGATTCCCAAGTCCTAGCCAACTCCTAAGGAAAGACTAGAGTTAGTGGAATTCCAGTCAATTAGAGGAATTAATCAACAATCACGATAAGTTTAATAACTCAAGAGCCTCCAGTTAATCAATTAAAGCCAAGAATATAGAAAGAAAAACTAAATAAGAATCATAAATCTGAAATACCTCAATTGTATTTAATAAAAGAAAATTAATCCAAACATAAAGAGTTCATAAGCCAATTTGACAACATAAGTAATTAAATGAGAGCATTGAAGTATCTGAAAGTAGAAGAGAAATATAAAGTAAAAGAAATATTGAACCTGATGAAGAGTTGAAATCCTAAATCCTTTAAGAGGAATCCTAATCCTAAAACCTAAGAGAGAGGAGAGAACCTCTCTCTCTTTAAAAACTACATCTAAATTATGAAAAGTGAATAATGATCGACCTCCTTTTTGAATGGATGCATTCCCCCACTTTATAACCTCTAATCTGTGCTTTCTAGACTTGGATCTGGGCCAGAAAGGGTTTTAGAAATCGTTGGGAGTGTTTTCTACAGTTTCTGGTGCGTGGCGTCTGTCATGCGTTCGCGTAGGTTACGCATACGCGTCATTTGTATTCTGCCCAAGGCACGCGTCCGCGTCAGTCACGCGTTCGCGTCACTGCCTTTTCGCGCTAAGCATGCGGCCGCGTCGGCAGAAGTCGGAGCAGGCTGAACAAGGACCTCAGGAGGGACCCCTGAAGAACTCGGAATATCACCCCGATGAGGAGACTCAATTATCCTTTGCCCTCGAGTCTTTAACTCGGAGTCCGTCTCAGGTCGGGGAGGGAAAACAATTGCACCATCCACCACAATCTTGTCAGGATCCAAAGGAGAGAGGTCCAAGTCGGGAGCAATGACTCCGACTTGCTCCCTAAAGATCCTCCATGCCTCCTCTGCCCCTTAGTAATCGAATCCTCCAGGTCCTGATAGGCGTCTCGATACCCAGAGAGCTCCTTTTTTAGGTCCAAGTTCTCTGTAAAAAGTCTGATGTAATTCTGCTCCGCCTTCTCCTTAAGGTCCTCCGCCATGGTACACTGGCCCATCAGTTTTTTCTCCCTTTCCTGAACCTTATCCTTCTCCTCCTTTAGCTTGGTAATCTCCTCCTTCAACCTCTTCTCCTCCTCCTGATATAAAGAAATTCTCCCCTCAAGTTCCTCGACTCTTGGGGTGGAACCCAAAGAACTGAGGGGAGTATGTTCAAAAATATCCAGGAGTTTGGTACAAACCCCAGCCGCCCATATGCTTCCCTGAACTATGAGGTTTAGATGGTTCCGAACCATAGCATCATCCATACTAATGGTTGAATGAGGAAAAAGGTGGGTTTGGACAAATTGAGGACCATCAAACGCAGCCCCGAAAGAAGAACCAGAGGTCTTCCGTTTCTTCTTCTCAGGGTCAGGGGAAGTTCAGGACGAAGGGGGAGGAGAAGGAAGAGAATAAGTAGAGGAGGAGGATACCATAATAGGACGGGAGGAAGTCCCCAAGTTGTGAGGAGGATGAGGAGGGGGAAGATCGCCAGAAGCCCTTGCCGCGTCCACCCGCGCCTGAGATCTTTTCTTAGCATCCTGGACTTTCTGATAAGAGGAGGCAAAAGCTTTCTTCACCATTTCTGAAAAGAAAAAGACAAATGATCAATTCACAAGGAAGTCAGAATCCCAGAATTAGAAAGTAAAAAACAAGTCGGAATAATTAAGGAACAATTCTATCTACCTATCTGGGCCCGAACATAACTCGGGGACCCTTGAAAAAATTTCTTTGTATCCAAATAAGGGGCCCTCCCCCAAACTTCTCAGAGGAACCCCACGACAGCCTCCTCGACCTCATCTAGGTCGTCCAAACCATACTTCTCCACAGGAGAAGCCTCCAGCCAGTATAAAGGAAAGCGAGGAACAGAATTTTCATCCAGGAAAAAAGGGTGGTGACCCTCTACAGCTTGAACTTTAAAAAAATAAATTTTTGAAATCATGGAAGGATTCGTCAAAAAGATTAAAGACTCTCCGACCTTGAATAGCCCAGAAAGATACCCACTGTTGTTTATTATTTTGCCCACTAAAGGGCTTAGTCATATGAAAAAGGTAAAAAAAAAATCCTCAAAGAGGTCGGAAAATCCAGAGCCTGGCTGATAAGTTGGTAAACCTTCAAAAAATCCCACGAATTGGGATGGAGCTGAGTAGGAGCGACACGGCATTGGTGTAAAACAGAAATTTCAAAAGAAGAAAACGATAGAAAAACTCCTAGTCGAGTGAAGAGACTCTCATACATAAAAAAGAAATGAGGGTCCTCGTCAGAAGCCCTTCCAAAACAAACCCGGTCTTCTAGACCCGGGACAACCAGTTCGTATTTTGGCTCATCCTCATCAGAAGCACAAATCCTATGATGAGTGCGAAGATTGGTGATAAAGTCAGTATCTACAAAAGGTTCTTCCCGCAGAACCGTGACATCCACCCACTGAGCGAGAAGTTCTACAGAAGAAATCTTTTTCTAGAAAAAAGGGGGATAGCGAAACCTATAAAGGAAAAAGAAAAAGGATAAAAAACAGGATCTCTAAAGAAGCCTGGGACCAAAACCTCAAATAAAACAGAGTCACTAGAAGCCTATAAGTCAACCCTCCTCTCAAAATAAAAACATGGAAACAAAAGCATTTCGTAAAAAGAGAGTAGAGAAAAGAACTAACATTTGCTTGAAAAAGGATAGGGCAGTAGAAGGCTCAGAGAAAGAGGAATCCCTTCGAACAAGTGCTTCTTTTGAATAGAGGAGACGAAGTACGAAAGTTTTCAGAAACGAAACAAAAAAAGAGAGGGAAAGTATTTATAAATACGTTAGGGGCATAATGGTAAAAACAGAGGCCGTCATTTAAAGAGGTGCACCGTTCCCAATGTAACTGATTCCCGCGTATGAATACGCAAATTCCTAACGGACGCGACGTTTTGATTAGACGCGACTGTTGAGAATTTTTAAAACACATCGGTTCCTTATCAGGTCGGCTATGATCCCGAGTTAAAATACTCGACCCCAACTCTTAAAAGAAATTGGGCTCGAGTAGGGGCACTGTTCATACCCTAACCCAATGCTAAGGCCCAGAACCCAATGAGAGGCCCAATCTAAAGGATTGACCCTCACTTTATACCGACCTTCCCCCCAAAGAAGTCGGTTCTTATCACGACTTGCTTTAAAGAAGTCGGGGACGAAGATCAGCTGGCAGATAACACTCATTCCAAATGAGTAACTGCCCCAAAAATCTCTCAACCCACTTCCAGGAGCCATATCCCAACTTTCCTAAGATAAAGGGATGGTTATTCCCCCTTTAAAGGTGGAACTACTCCAACAGTGGTTATTGGTTCACCACTATAAATACTCTGACACCCCTCAGGTATTACTAAGTCCCAATACTCTCTAGACCTGCTCACACCCTTGCTGACTTAGGCATCGGAATGTCTTTGCAGGTACCACCTCCCATTCTCTCACACTCCCAAGTCGGACGGAGGCTCCAAAGACGCGAACCCGCTCGAAGGCTTCCTTCCTCAGACGATTGGGCCAACCCAACGAGTCCAACCCATCAATTTCCGGTTACCCATCGTAACAACAATAAAAAAGTGTATATATATATATATATATATATATATATATATATATATATATATATATAAACTTGTTTTGGTGTCCAAATTTTTTTCCACTTTTATCCTTCCTAATAACCTACCCTAATATACGTCAGTTATTTCATGTTACAAAACTCCCACTATCTCATTTTTATTCACGTTCTTTCTTATCTCATAAATCCACGTAACTTCTATAATTATCTCTTTTTTCCTTACTCTCTCTCACTTCACATTACTATTATCTTTTTTTTTTCTTTATTCACGTAACTTCCTTCGTTTTTCATTCATCTTCTCATGGATCATTCTCACTTCATCTAAATATAACGTAAAACGTAATATAATTTATTTTTGTCATTAAATATAAGTGTAAAACTATGTTTATATGTTTGTTTTGATTAATTACAGTTGACAGGATATCAATGGAAGATTCACGTGGAAGTGCTCGATCGACTTGGCAAGACTATGTTAGGCGACGAAGACAAAACATGAGCGAAGAACAGAGGCAACCAGTTACGAGAGAGTATTAGATGAAGAAAATAAATTGACACATCGAGTGGTCTAACTAATATGACAACACCATTACAAGATATCACAAATATGCCCGCTCATCAATACTCTGTGTCAGGTACTCTAAGTGATACTTTTCATTAATAAATTTATGTTGTTAGTATATATCATTTAATATGAATTATATTTTACAGTATATTTTCATGCTAATAATAAATTTTTTAAATATTCAGATACTTGTAATAACAGTAGAATTGGTCCAAGTAACAGACCGAATGGTTCAAATATGGATAAAAATTCTGTATATTTATTTAATTAATAATAAATAACTAATTTGTAAATAATATTAGTAAATCTTTATCTTGATTTTGTCACACATAATAACAACATAATTCTTTTTTTATTTTTTAAATTAAATTTATTTATTTTATACTTTTTACATATATTAAATCATTTAAAATATTTTAATTTTTCATAATTTATTTTTTAATTATTGATATTAAATTTATAATTTTAAAAATAAAAATATAAAAATATTTTTTTAACTCAATAAAAAAGCGGCTGAACAGGCACGGCAGTGCCTGTTGAGCCGCTAGTATATATAATGCCAAAACAGAATTTTTGGTATCTAACTTTATGTTCCAATATTGCCTTTAATGATAGAAGTTCTCCGTACATGCATGCCTCGGTTACTTTAAATAAAAAAACTTCCACTGTTAATAACAACACATATTCTTCTATCTCATTTTCATTCTGTGTTTTCACTAATAACTGTAGAAACGCGTAACCTCTTCTTCAATTCTTCATTTCATTAATTTATCCTTTTCAATTTTTCTTAATTCTCTTCTCCATTCTGAATGTGCTTCTTTGTATATAACAATTATTTGGATGAATTTTTATGGTTTTATAAACTAAATAACGACGATGCCAAATGTTGATTTTCGATGCCAGGTATAAAAGGAGGAAAAGAATAATTAGCAGTGATATATAAACCAAAATACATATTAGTTATTTATAAAAGATCATTTTTATTTAAATTTCATAGATATTTATATTTATCTTCATCTTTTTTAAGTGATGGACCAAAATATGGATCTAAATCTAAAGAGACATTCATTTTCCTATAAATAATAAAAAAACAGAAGAAATAAAAATGCTTATTTTTTTCATTTTTGAATATCAAACTATAAGAATAATTAATAAACAAAAAATAGAAGAATATAAAAATTATGTACCTGAGAAAAATTTTCGTAATTCATCATACATCTTCTTATCAATAACTTTTTGAGTCTTGAAAAACTGTCAGATTTATTGATCATAGAAATAACTATATAAACGATTCAAGATTATTCAATTAAATTGATTTCTTGTTATAGGGATGAATTCAATTAATTATAGATTTGATAAAATAATTTAAAAATTAAAAATAAAAAATATTTAAAAATAAATATAAAAATTTTATAAGTTATTTAACTTTTAGGATGTTAAAATTTAAAAATTTAAATTAAATAAGATATTAAAAAATTTATCATGTTGTTATTATGTGTAATAAAATCAAGATAAATATTTATAAAGTAATTATTTATAAATATTATAAATTTTTTTTATTGATTTTTTTAACAGTGTTTAATTTGAAGTAAAGATAAAAATTTATATTCAAAGTATTTTTTTAATTTTATATTCATAATTCTAATAGATAAAAAATATTTTGTTTTTTAAATTTTATTTTCAATTTATTAAATTATCTTTAATTTTATTATTTTTTTAATTATTAATTTATACTTTTATTATATCTTCTTATTGTATCACACAGCATTATTTTCTCTTACTTTTATTTTCCATATCACACACTATTATTGCATTGTTCTCCTTCTCATTTTCTTCTTCTCCTCTCACCTTCTATTCACCCGATCGTAATTAATGATCATCAAGTACCATTACCGTAACTTTCAATCTTGTCTATCACTTTAATCTATAATAATTTATTGTGTTAACTTTTATCAGTCGTTAAAGTGTTGTTAAAAGAATTGATTTTTGTGTCTTTTGAATATCTAGATGTATAAAAATAATATTTTTTTCTTGTTGTGCATTTTAAGTTATCTTATTATTCTATTAAAAAAGATGTACGACATAAAACATTCAAAATTTTTGCTCAAATTATCAAAATTTGATGTTAATAATCCATAAAAAATATCAAAATATATTATTTTTAACTAATTTAATAAAAATAGTACATTATTATAAGTTTTTAACTAATAATTATAAATTTAAGTTGCAATTTAATATAGGCCCTTAGAATAAAAGACTGTTATTATTTTTTATATTTGACCTTTTTAATATAAGTTGTACGTTTGTTTAAACTATATTAATTAATTATATTTTATTATAATATTTTTCATGTTTTAAAATAATGTGATCCTACTATAAGGATGACATTAGTTTTCATAATCTAATACGAACCTTCATATTATTTTGTTTGTCACTTAAATACTACCTATAAAAAAAATAATTACTTAAGGTGAAACATTGTAAAAAGAGAGACATTTTTTAAATCTAGAGTTTTAATTTATTTCTTAATCATCACTTGATATAACGCAAATTTAATATGTTAAAAAATTCTCTCTATCTCTCACTCACTCATATTCTTAACTTCTTCTATAATAAATTTTTTAAATTATCTAATGTACAAAAGGTCACATCTTTGCATTTATCTTGAAAGTTAAAAGTTAAAAGTAAATGATATTAGTATTTTTAACAAAATTAAAATAAAAAAATAGAAAGCTCTTGATATGTTCTTTTGTACCAGAATATTACAGTTTATTATATTATTATTTTATCTTTGTACCACAGAACAAAAAGTAAAATTTTATATCTTTTTGTTTTTATTTATTTTACTTTATTTTTATTACAATTTATTATATTATTATATCATCTTTGTACCACGTAACAAAAAGTAAAATTATATATCTTCTTGTTACTTATTTTACTATGTTTTGGCTATTTAAATTAGGCTGTATAATATCGTAAAAGTTGAAACGTTAAAAAATATATAATAAAAAATTTAGATGTTTATTGTGTTATCAGGTTATTTAAAAAAATTAATTAATAAATATTTTTATCCTACCACATCTTCAATGTTATATGTTATCTAATATTCAGTAAAAAAAATAATATGAACTAACATAGAATTGATTAAAAATTCAAAAAAAATAGCAAAATATCCATGCGAATTTTTTTACTTTACCAATTTTTTGCGTACAATTTTTTTTGCGTCTTTTATATGCCAATCAAATAATTAGTACTGTATGTCAAATGAATAATATTAAATTAATAATTTTTTTTGCAATATAAGTTATTTATTTTAATTTAATTATGAACGAATTTGCATCTACTTGAATATCAGTACTCTACATCATTAATTATTTAGGAAATAAACATATTAATATTTTAACAAATAATTGGTAGGTGCAATTTTTTTTCTGCGTATTTTTTATGTTAATCAAATAAGAATTTAATTTTGATGTTTTATTAGTGTAAAATAGTTTGACATGCATCTAATTATACAACGCTATCAAAATTAAACTCATCAAATAATTAAGGTTATATACCAGTGGAATACAAAATCATTAAATTTTTTGTTATATAATTTATTTAATTTAATTTAAAAATAAATATTTATATACTCAAATTTTAATCACAATACTTTACATAATCAATAATTTAAAAATAAAAAAATAATATCATTCAATACAAAAAGATTTTAAAAATTAAGATTTAACTAAAAGGTAATAATTTGTAATTGTAGTGAATGGAAGCGATACAATCACAATGTTAAAAGAAGGAGAATGATGACAATAGTAAAAATATAGAAAAGTGCATCTAGTGGTGAGAGTAAAAGAACTACGAATCCAATAATGAGATAAAAAAATTAATAACAGAAGAATGAGATCAAACTCTTGTATAAAGTACTCACATATAGAATATACCCAAAACAAAATAATAAGATCTATAAAAAATTATTTATTACTGCTAATTATTCTTTTCCTCCTTTTATACCTGGCATCAAAAATCAACATTTGGTATCGTTGTTATTTAGTTCATAAAACCATAAAAATTCATCCAAATAATTGTTATATATAGAGAAGTAGATTCAGAATGGAGAAGAGAATTAAGAAAAATTGAAAAGGATAAATTAATGAAATGAAGAATTGAAAAAGAGGTTACGCGTTTGTACAGTTATTAGTAAAAACACGGAATAAAAATGAGATAGAAGAATATGTGTTGTTGTTAACGGTGGAAGTTTTTTTATTTAAAGTAACCGACGCATGCATGTACGGAGAACTTCTATCATTAAGGGCAATATTGGAACATAAAGTTGGACACCCAAAACTCTATTTTAGTATTATATATTGTTATAGATATACCCATTGTAATGAATTTTATTTTTCGGTTGTTAGATTTTTATGTCAATCTTATAAATTCTTTGAAGGCACAAGACAATAGAATATGTTGACTTTAATATCATTAGAAGCTAAATTTAATTGTTCAAGTAAGCACCACTAATTATGTTAATAAAATAATTTTGTAATAATAATGTGATTTATATTTTATTTTTTTTGAATAAATTGATTTTAAAATGTAAAAATTAGGCTCAATTATGCTAAAATTTTAAAAATAATATAAAATTTTACAACAAAAATAACATTCATTAAGGAAATAAATTTATTTATGGCTCTTTCGTATTTATAAATAATAACAAGGCTTATGAAAAAATATTAACGTTATCATTCTTATTAATTAAACCATAATATTAGGTACTTGATAGTTTTATAAGTCAAATTTATTAAGTAATAACATAAAAATTAACAACGAACAAGCAATAAAGATTCATAAAAAATCTATTATATATTATCAATTTTATGATTAAAATATGTTACATATCATATTCTCATCTCTCTATTTATTATCTATTCTATTATATAAAAATCATGTTTACTTAATGATGGAGCTAACGTAACATGTTTTTAAGACTGTTTAGCGATTTATTTTTTTAACTCATTAAATACAATTAATTATGATAAATTAACTATATCAACTAATTAACTTGATTATATATTTAAATATCATATAATTTATTATAATTTATATAAATTTTATTTGGTAGTATTTTTTAATTTATTATTTTTAATTTATTAAGTCAGATTAATTATACTAATTATCTTTATTAAGACTAAACTAAAATAAAATGATTTTTTAGTTATTCAAATTAAATTAAATAAATACAAATTAATTTTATTAGATAATAATCATGATCTTTTCTTTTTTTAATATGTATAATTTTTTTTTATGTATAAATGTACTCAAAATGAAAAGGTATGAATGAATGTTTCATTAATTATTTGTTTGAAGAATACTATAACAGTATAACCGAAAAATGTCTCAATTTAGCCATTCTATCGCTGTCGATGGAAGTTAAACCTGTAGTCCTTCAGGGTGGTCATAGTATTTTTTATAGTATTGGATAGAAGAATAATGTTTGTTAAAATGAATATACTCATTGTAATTAATTTTCTTTGTTAATCTGTTATTTTTTACCTAACAAATAATATCTATGTTGAATATATTATTTTTATTAGAAGCCATACATAGTTAATTGATAATTTTATATATAAAAATACTCCTGTGGTAACTAAACACCATGTTGTTAACTCGCTAAAGTTAATTCTCCTATGATTATGCCAATATATAGCACTATCAGATAAAAACTGATTATATTACATTTATTTTCAACGACGAGGTGGGCAAGTTTTTAGTCCTAATCACGATTGGAGTTAAGTAAGGTTAAAAAAATGCTAACAATACAAATATTTTTTATTTTTAATATTCAATAATAAATATATAAATTAAAACTATTATTATTTCGTACAGAATAATAAAACATATATTATACCCAAAACATATCCAATCCGTATTAACTGTCATTGTTTATTGATTACGTTATAACAAATTTAGTTATTAAAAAAATTAAAATTAACTTAAATATACACAATATTATTTTATATCTTTCATTTTTATTTTATCATCATAAAAAGTCATATATATTATAAGAGAATCTTATCTTTTTACCAATGATTCTTTTATTTAGTAGTTTTTATAAAAAAAAGGGGATGATTTTGTTATTTTTAGTTCTTTAATGTGTGTGGATGACGCATAATAATATTGTGTTTGACAAGAATATATGGGATTTGAAAGGCTTAATAAACATGAATTTTGTCCTTGGCCTATTCGTAGGTGAAATGCAGAATAAATAATATGGTTAATAAAAGAATAAAAGGTTAAAGTTTCTTCAATGCTAATGGTTGTAGTGCATGATATAATATGGTTAATAAAAGAATAAATGGTTAAAGTTTCTTCAATGCTAATGGTCGTAGTGCATGAAAGGTATTTTATAACTTTTTTGGATTTGATTATTTCTTTATTATGATATGTTGTTCTGTTTAATTTGTACTAAAAAACACTTATGATGATCATCTTATCGTATTAGTGAGAAGGTTGTAGGTGTTATATTTATTTTATATAATCTTAAATCTCATGTCTCTTATGGATATTTGTGACTGAGTAATTATTAAATAGTGAGTAAATATTTTTTTTAAATAAATAATACGATTTTTTTTTTCATAAAAACAAAGCTTAAATAATTGTGAAATTAAATTATACCACATATGATGATAAATATCTTGGCTTAGATATGCTATAAAAAAACCTTTTAAAAATATTATATTGTATTATATAATTTGGTTATATTTTTTTTTTTATCTTCGATCTAGATTATTTTGATTTGCATATTTTTAAAACGTGTTATTCAAATTTTTTTAAATTATTAAATCAAATCAATTACAACTAATTAATTAGATTGATTAAATATGTAGATATCTTATAATTTAATATAACTTAATTTATAAAGATACATAATTTTTACAGTTTTAATATTTATGTAATAAATTTTAAAAATAATTTTTGTAAGTTATAATTTATTTTTTTATTTGCATATTTAATTTTTAAGAATATTTTTTTTAATTTTTGATTTATAAATAGATTATGTTTACTTTAATATATATTATGAATATTTAATTTTATAATTTTAGATTAATATACAAATATAATTAGTATGATTTTATTTCTATTATTTAAACATCAATAATGCTTTTATGAATATTTTTTATTGCATAATTCACTTTGACAAAAAATAAACATAATAAAATTTGATTTATGAAAATTTAAACTTGAACGCTTACTAGGATTAAGTTCAATTTTCAATTTATTTTATCATATTATATACATATTAAAGTTTTTTATTAAACATTTATTTGATTATAATATGATATTATATATAACTTTTATATTGGCAATTAAATTTCAGTTGCTACACAAATGTTATATTTTAGGTAATTGTATATTTTTTTGTTATTTTAAAATTATTATATATTTTTAAGATTATTTAATTATGTTTTTTTTCTTCTAAAAACATTGTCACTATTGAAGAATAACTAATGTTCGTTTGTGATAGTCTAAAATTTAAAAAATAAAAATAAAAAATATTAATATTCTAAATTTTTTAGATGATATTTGCCTTATTTAATTTTTATTTCTTCTTGATTGCTATTTTGTTTTGTAGTTATAAAGCACGGACACTCGCTGAGTTGTCGTGTCCGCGTGTCGGACACATTTCGGATACGACATTCACCGACATTCGTCCAACACGCGTGTCTGCTGTGTCCAACTGTGTCTTAATAAAAAATAAAAAATTCTTCTCCGGACATGCCTGGACACACCTAAATACCATCACGGGTCAGCGTGTCCAGTTTTATTCTTAACATATATTCTTAAAATAAATTTAGATATACTATATATTATTATTTATTAAAACAAAAAATATTTTAAATACTTGATATAGTTAAAATAAGACATTAAAAATAATTAAAAATTTTAATTTATATTTAATATCAATAAATATCAAAATATCATTACAATTTATCTAAAAAATATTTTATATTTTATATGTATGTGTGTCCCCGTGTCATGTAAGATTTTAAAATCCGCGTGTCGGCGTGTCCCGTGCCGTGTCATATCCGTGTCCGTGTCATTGTCCGTGCATCATATTGTACACTTAATTGTCATTAATTTATATCAATTAAAATGTATAACTTGAAAAAAATAGATACATGTCTAAAAAATGAACAAAAAATATATTTTTTAGTAAAATATTTATGTCACTTTAGCTATTTTTCTACATCACATCTTATATTTTCACTATAATTAAAAGTTTTACAGATATAACAAACTAATTGCTACATTATTAAATATATTATTAGAGGTAAATTATTAAATGTAAATTAGAAAAGAATGTATAATACATAGTTAATTATCATAATCACATTTAAAGGTGTTATGGATCGGACCTATGGATTCCGCATCCGGCATAACCTCTGAACCCGGTTATCCGGGTCCGACCCACATCATCCTTCCAGAAGGCCCGAAACCGGCCCATTGAAGCTCCTAACCAACTTTCGAATTCAAACGTCTCCCTTATCTTAGCCAAACAAGATAAGATAAGATAACTACCGTCGCCTATAAATAGAGGACCCAGGTCCCTTCAGGTATTCATTCATTCCTCACCCCTTTTACCTCTCAGATCTATTCTGACTTGAGCGTCGGAGTGTTTTTGCAGGTACTGCCACCCATTGCTCCATCCAAGTAATCTGGCATCCGCCTCGACCCGCAAATTTCCGATCCATCACTCAACCCGTACCGGAGGCATCTACTATATTGGCGCCGTCTGTGGGGACTTGCAATCTCCGAGGAGCAATCTCCAAGCCACCATGATAACTCCCGAACGAGGAACCCAACCCCCGAACACCAAGAGACTACTACCCATGGGAGGATAGCAAAAAACAAGGAGAACGATCCCGAAATACTGATCGCCAAAAACCTGGGAGAAAAAGCAGCTCAGCTAATCCAAGACATTTGTCTCCGAGTACAAGAACTCGAGGGACGAGTCCCAACTAAGGAAAAGCACCACATCGAGGACGGCATCCACGCGACGTCCTAATCAAGATCCCACCATGAAGCTAGGCACAGTAGATCGTTGGAATGGCGGCACGACAAAAGACACGATCACAACACCTCTCGCGACCAAGGACATCAGCACGGTGCAAATGGCAGAAAACACGCCAGGTCGCCCAAACGACGACACGGCAAGAGGCACAACCGGAGTGTATCTCGCGACCCGAGCCCTCGACATGACGCCGACGACGACCGACAAAATCGAGAAGCCAAACGCACAAGAAACGACCACGTGATCATGGGAACTACCCCCTTCACTGAGAGAATCCTAAAAGCAAAACTCCCCAAAGGTTTCGACAAGCCTACAGACATGAAGTATGACGGAACCAAAGACCCCCAGGAACAACTAACGGCCTTCGAGGCCAGGATGAACCTGGAAGGGGCCCCCGACGCGGTTCGATGCAGAGCCTTCCCGGTAACCCTGGCTGGACCCGCGATCAAATAGTTCAACGCCCTTCCCAACGGATCCATAGCCAGCTTCCACGATATTTTGCAGAGATTCATGGCACAGTTCACTACTAGAATCACCAAAGCCAAACACCCCATCAGTCTATTGGGAGTCACCCAGAGACAAGACGAGTCCACGAGAAAATACCTCGACCGATTCAACGACGAATGCTTGACGGTCGACGGACTCACGGACTCAGTCGCAAGCCTCTGCCTAACCAATAGACTCATGAATGAAGACTTCCGGAAGCACCTCACTACTAAACTGGTATGAACCATGCACAAGATCTAGGGCGTCGCCAAAGAATACATAAACAACGAAGAGGTGAGCCAAGTCGTAGCCGCCAATAAACGGCAACACGGCAACTCACATTATGGCAACGCAGCACCTCGACAAACCCACCAAGAGATAACCAGAAGGAACACTCCAAACCAGCAAACATAAACTGACCTCCCAGAGTCGGAAAGCTCTCTAACTACACCCCCTAACGGCCCCGATCACCGAGATATACCACCAAATAGCAGATCGAGGAATCCTCCCAAGAGCCCGACAACTCAAGGAAAGAACCGGCGGCAACAAAACTCTATACTGCGATTGCCACCGAGGTTATGGACATAGAACACAAGAATGTTTCGACTTAAAAGATGCCCTCGAGCAAGCAATAAGAGACGGGAAACTCCCCGAGTTCGCCAAAATTATCAGGGAACCAAAGCTTGTGGAAAGAGATAGATCACCTGAAAGAGAAGGACGCAACCCGAGGACACAGAGACAACACCCCAGGGAAAGCCCAGAGACAGACCCGACCATTATTGTAAATGTCATCACAGGCAGGGACAACCCGGATAAATCGAAATCGGCACTCAAGAAAGATCTCAGAATCCTGGCAGTCAAAGACCAAACACCGACCACCACCGCCGGTAGAGCAGTAACATTCTCCCCCGAAGACTGCCAACACGACACCTCGGCAGAAGACGCCCCTTTTGTCATCTCAGCAAAGATCAGAACCGGGCTAGTCAGAAGAATATTGGTGGATACAGGAGCAGACTCTAACATCCTCTTCAGAGAAGCCTTCGACAAACTCGGACTCCGCAACGACAATCTACAGACACACCGCAACGGAGTCACCGGACTTGGAGACAACTTCCTCAAACCAGACAGTTCCATCGTCCTTCCCCTCACAATAGGAACGGAAAACCAAAGGAAGACAATCCTATCTGAGTTCGTGGTACTAAAAGACTCCACCGCCTACAACGTCATCCTCAGAAGAAAAACAATTAACGACCTCTCCGCCGTCATCTTCACCAAATACCTTCTCATGAAGTTCACAGCAGATGATGGCTCCATCGGAACCATTCACAGAGACCGGGAGATCGCAGTAGAATGCGACAACACCAGCTTAGCCCTGCGAAAGAAATCTCGCAACGCGGCCGGCATATTCTTAGCCGACCTGGACGCCTGACAAGACGGTCAACCTAGGCCGGAACCAGAAAGGGGACATGGATAAATTGTAAATAGGGCAAACCAAAGAAGAATATACTTTCATCAACAAGAACCTCCCAGACGACCTTAAAGAGGACCTCTCACGCCTTCTAAGACAAAGCAGAGACTTGTTTGCATTCACACCTGCCGATATGTCAGGAATAGACCCCGATCTAATGTCTCACCAACTAGCCGTGGACCCCAAGGCTAAATCCGTGGCACAGAGGAGACGAAAAATGTCTCCCGACTGAGCAGCCGAAGTCAGAAAACAGGTTAAAGCCCTCCTCGAAGCGGGATTTATTAGGGAACTGCCCTACACAACCTGGCTGGCTAACGTTGTGCTAGTCAAAAAGGCTAATGGAAAGTGGCGGATATGCGTCGACTACACGGACTTGAATAAAGCCTATCCAAAAGACGCCTTCCCCCTACCGAACATTGACGGGCTGGTAGACGCCGCATCCGGCCACCAGTACCTCAGTTTCATGGACGCGTATTCCGGATACAACCAGATACCCATGCACCGACCCGACGAAGAGAAGACGGCCTTCATTACTCCCGACGGCACATACTGGTACACAGTCATGCCCTTCGGCCTAAAAAACGCTGGAGCTACCTACCAAAGGCTTGTCAACAAGATTTTTCAAAACCTTTCAGGGACCAAGTTGGAAGTCTACATAGATGACATGCTCGCCAAGACCGAATTCGGCGAGCAACTCATCAGCGACCTTGAACTTATAATGAGCACCCTAAGAAGACACCAAATGCGCCTCAACCCGACAAAATGCACCTTCGGGATGGAAGCAGGAAAGTTCCTCGATTTCATGATCACGCAACGTGGGGTAGAAGCGAACCCCAAGAAATGCAGAGCCATCCTCGAAATGGCAAGCCCAAAAAATCTCAAAGACATCCAGAAGCTTACCGGTCGACTTACCGTGCTATCCCGTTTTCTGGGGCAATCAGCGTAGAAGGCGATCCCTTTCTTCAAACTGATGAAGAAAGAAACCCCCTTCAACTGGGAAGCAAAATGCGAAGAGGCATTCCAACATTTCAAGAAAGTCCTAGCGGAACCCCCGGTTCTCGCCAAACCCCAAACAGGAGAAACCCTTTACCTATATCTCTCCATAACGGAAGAAGCACTAGCAGCAGCCCTTATCCGATAAGACGAGAATAAAGCCCAACAACCCATCTTCTTCATAAGCAAAGTCTTACGAGACACGAAACGCGCTATTCACACCTTGAAAAACTCGCCTTCACACTCCTCACGGCCTCCCGGCGTCTCCGACAATATTTCCAGGCCCACCCCATTACGGCTCGTACCGACCAAGCGGTCACATAAGTCCTACAAAAACCCGACCTAGCGGGGAGGATGCTTGCATGGTCCATCGAACTATCCCAGTTCGAAATAAAATTCGAACCCCATAATGCGATCAAAGCGCAAGCCCTGGCAGATTTTATCGCCGAGATGACACTGGAAAACCCCACCCTCGAAACTTGGAAGCTACACGTAGACGGCTCATCCAACACCACCTCCGGAGGAGCCGGAGTGATACTTGAAAGCCAAAATAGGGTCATAATCGAATAATTCATTCGGTACGAGTTTCCGGTCTCAAACAACCAAGCAGAATACGAGGCTCTATTAGCCGGCCTAACCCTAGCCAGAGAGGTCGGGGCAAAAATCCTGGAAGTATGCAGTGACTCACAGGTAGTCAGCTCCCAAGTTAACGAAGACTACTAAACACGAGACCCCGTACTCCAACAGTACCTCACCAAAGTAAACAAGCTAAATGAAGAATTCGACCGTGTGACCATACAGCACGTCCCCAGGGAACGAAATGCCAGGGCAGACCTCCTCTCGAAACTGGCCAGCACGAAGCCAGGACAAGGTAACCGGTCGCTAATTCAGGAAGTCGTCAGGACGCCGTCTGTATCAGTGTTGGCCGACACCATCCTACCAGTTTCCAACCAGGAATCATGGACCTTCCCTATCCTACAATACCTCCTTGATGGAATTCTACCCGAGGACACTAAAGAAGCAAATCGAATAAAAAGGGAAGCCGCAAATTACACTGTCGTAATAGGACAACTATACAAACGAGGAATTTTGCAACCCCTGCTCAAATGCATCAAGCCCGGGGACACGGAGTACATACTCCGCAAAGTTCACGAAGGCTGCTGCGGCCATCACATCGGAGGCAAGACACTGGCTCAGAAGATCATCCGAGCCGGATACTTCTGGCCCACAATCCTTAAAGACTCCATACAGACAGTAAAAAACTACGACAAATGCCAAAAGCATTCAGAGTATCACAAAGCCGCCCCATACCAGCTCAACATCATAACGGCGGATCGGCCATTCGGAACTTGAGGCGTCGACCTTGTCGGCCCCTTCCCAACGGCCCCAGGATCACTCCGGCATATCATAGTCGCAATAGACTATTATACCAAATGGGTCGAAGCCGAACCCCTGGCCTCTATCATGGCAGCTCAATGTCGCAAGTTCCTCTAGAGACATATCATAACCCGGTTCAGCATCCCGGAGGTCATAATATCGGACAATGGAACCCAATTCGCCGACAAAAAGTTCAGGAAATTCCTAGAAGGACTACATATATCCCAGCACTTCAGCTCGGTAGAACACCCCCAAACAAATGGACAAGTCGAATCGGCAAACAAAATAATAGTAAAAGGACTCAAAAAAGACTCGACGAAGCCAAAGGACTTTGGGCCGACGAGCTCGGATCGGTACTCTGGTCGTATCGGACCACCCCCAAAGCTCGACCGGGGAGACCCCTTTCCGCCTCACGTACGGGATAGAGGCCATCATCCCTGTCGAGATCGGGGACCCTAGCCCGAGAAGAACCATCGGGGGCAGCGACGAAGACGCCGAGCGAGACCTCACAGAAGAAATCAAGTCCATAGCCCACATGCGAGAGTTGGCCTTAAAACAAAAAATAAAGATAAGGTACAATCACGGCATGATACAGAGAGACTTCTCACCCGATGACTTGGTCTTATGACGAAACAACATCGGAGCTCCCACGCCAGGGGAAGGAAAGCTCACCCCCAATTGGGAAGGCCCATACCGAGTCAAAGGAATAGTCGGAAAAGGAGCCTACAAGCTGGAAAAGCCCCGAGAACCTGGAATGCCGCCAACTTGCGGCGATATTACACGTAGGCATACCCCACACCTTCAAAACTTGTGTTTTACTTATCTTATTTTTATGTTCATTGCCAGTTGTTTCCAGGTACTCTTTCCCCACGAGGGTTTTAACGAGGCCCAAAAATCAATAAAATTCCATTAACTTTATTTATACTTTCCTTATATTCCCCCTAAAGTGGAATAAACACACGGCCACTACTGGGAGACTAATCACCCCAGGGCCCAATTAACGGATATGCACAAAATAAGGATTACACGACCCCACGACGGTTCGCCCATCCCAATTAATTCGGGAGCAAAATAAAGTCAAAATAAACGGCTCAAAACCAAACATGCAAAAACGGCCCAAATGGCCAAAAACAACATAAAACCAAAGTTTAAAGTCGTAATCCACGGTCATACAGCCACACGGCCAAAACACCAAACATAAAAACTACAAGTCCTCAAAATCCAACACGACAAAATATAACAAAAAGCTACTAAAGGTCGACGATCTGGCCATCACGGACAGTCTTGAAAGCCCTCATCACAGACACGTCCACACCCAGCGCCAGAAACAAAGCTTGAGCTCTCATCGTCTTCTTAGTGGCTACAATGGCATCCTTCGCATCAGCCAGCAACTCCCCCTTTTCCCTCTTCAAGGCAGCGACCTCGGCCTTCAGAGTATCCACCTCACCAAGGAGCACGGCAGCCTGAGACTCGGCATCGGAAGCCCGCCTTCATTCCTCACCCAACTGAGATAAAAGTGAAGTCTCAACCTTGAAAAGACGAAGGATCTCGGCCCCAGCTTCCTCAGAAGACTTCACTGCTCTCTCTCTCTCTCTCTCTCTCTCTCGCTACCTCGGCAGCCTCAAGTTGCTCTCTCAGCTTGGCTACATCGGCTTGTGAGTGACGTAGCTTCTTATCCAACAGACCGACCTAAGCCGTCACGAGCTCAGCCTTCCGAATAATAACAGCAAATTGAAGAAGGGAGCGATATACCGACTTGGCCTGAAAAGCCACGTCGCAATCATCAAAAAACCCCTCAGTATCGGGCATCAGATGCTGGTTAATAAAACCCGAAGCATTGAAGCATTGGTCCATCACAGTAGGCACGACAACCTCCTCCTCCAGGTTCTCACTGCTGATCTCCTCAGGCCTCTTCCGTTTCCGAGAAGCCTCGGCAGTTCAGACTACAATTACCTCCTCCTCTGGTGAATTCACGGGACCTGGGGAAGCCTGAGCACCAACCCTGGCCCCATCCGAGATCACCTCCTGTGAAACAACCCGGGAATCCGCAGTAGGTTGAGATGCAGGGGTAGAAGGAGAAGCCGACGATTCCTCCTTCCGATCCATAGTAGCCTTTAACCTTGCTAGAGAAGTCAATCCACCAGCCATCTCAACTGAGAAAAGAAAAAAGAAAAAACATAAGTCCCAAAATCGGCAAAATAGACACAAATAAAGGAAATAATAATCACACACCAATATATGTTCGGCAGGCCACGGGATCCCCCATGACGTCCCGGGGATTCAACGGTCGTTCCCCAAACAGATGCCAGAGGATACCAGCAATATCCTTATCCTCCAGAGACAAACCATCATATGTGACTTTCGTCAAAACCGACAGCCCGGCGCCGAAGTTCCAATATGTCGGGAACTGACGTTGGCCTTCTAACGTCAGCCAAAAAGGATGATGCCCCCGGACGGGGCGCACCTTAAAATATTCCCACTTAAACCCGTGAAAGGAGTCTTCAAACAACCCGAATATATGACGATGAGGCTGAGCCCTAAATGACATATATCCTTTTTTATGCTTTCCCTGCTTGGTCGGAAGAGTGCATAAGAAGAGAAAAAGAAAAACAGGAACGGAGACCGGAAGCTCAAGATATTCACACACAAGCTCAAAAGAGCGAACAACTGCCCAACTATTCTGATGAAGCTGAGACGGTGCCACGGAGCACCGACTCAGTAACTCCTGGACAAAGGGCGAAAAGGGAAGCCGCACGCCAAGCCGAGTAAACATCGATTCATATACCCGCATCCAATTCGGAACGGTCGGTGAATCGAGGTTCAGGTAGCAAACCCGCTCATCAGCGTCAGGGAGGGCGAGCTCATACTGCCAATCTGCATCACCGCCTCCGCAAATCGCCTCCTGATCACGGAGCCTTCGGGGATCCGCCTCCGTCATCCGCGACGGGACCCCCCAAACGTTGCTAGTCACCCAAGCATAGCGGGAGGGAACACCCCTAGAAGGAGCTATTGGAGCCCCCACACCCTCATTCCTCCGCCATTGCATACCTAAAATAGGGAGGAGTACCACCGTCAGCCTACTAACACTACGCAGAAGCAGAAAGGACAACCAAAAACCTATCACCTACTACTAGCCACGCAGTGGTGCTCAGTCCCTCCAAAAACGTAAAACCACTACACCCACCCAAAACATAGTACCAGAAAGCAGCAGGCAACAATACATGGCAAATGCAGAACAACAAAAACCACAGAGTGACAAAGGCAAAAGGAAACCAACCTGGTAATGCGAAACGTAAACCTGAAAGATATTGAAACAGGGAAGCAGAAACTCAACCGCGGAGAGACAGAACAACACCAGAGTAAAAGAGAGAGAAAGAGTTTTCACAGAGAAGAACCAAAAAAATGAGACGAACGAGGGAAGGAAAAATAGAAACCAAAACGGTTTCAAACCAACAAAAAGACAAAAATACCCCGAGGAACAAACAAAGCGCAAAGGGTAAAATCGAAAAGTAGCCTAAATGTCCCCTCGCAATAAATGCTCATTTGGAAAAGGAAAACTGACAGCACACCTCGAGAAATGAAACGGATGCAGAAAAATGGAAGGCTCGCATCAATCAAACGACATGAACTCCAAGGAAGACGAGCCTTAGCTGAAACACGAAACCCAGCACCGGCGCACCGACCTCGCGCGGAAAACGAAACCCGCTTGGGGACTCCATCCCAACAAACCAATGAAAGAATCACCAAACGGTCAAAATCATATCCTTCAGCGATAGAGACCGACCTCACTCGTTCTCTCACTGCGGGGGCAACTGTTACGGATCGGACCCACGGATTCCGCATCCAACATAACCTCTGAACCCGGTTACCCGGGTCCGACCCACATCATCCTTCCAGAAGGCCCGAAACTGGCCCATTGAAGCTCCTAACCAACTTTCGAATTCAAACGTCTCCCTTATCTTAGCCAAACAAGATAAGATAAGATAACTACCATCGTCTATAAATAGAGGACCCAGGTCCCTTCAGGTATTCATTCATTCCTCACCCTTTTTACCTCTCAGATCCATTCTAACTTGAGCGTTGGAGTGTCTTTGCAGGTACCGCCCCCATTGCTCCAGCCAAGTAATCTGGCATCCGCCTCGACCCGCAAGTTCCCGATCCATCACTCAACCCGTACCGGAGGCATCCAGTACAAAAGGTATCTAAGTTATTTTTTATATAATAAAAATGATATGCTTCAAAAAATATTTGTATATAATTTATTAACAAATATATAAGATATTTACCATAATTTTTATTTTTAATAAAAAATATTATTCTATTAAAGTGATGCATTTTAAAAGTGTATAAATGAGATTTTAATTAAAAAAATATATAAGATAGCAAATGCTATTTTGTTTTAATTTTATCCTTAACATTTAGTTTTAATTTTATTTTTAGAGTTTTAATATGTTTCAATTATACCACTAGGATAAACAACATTAATTATAACTAATCAATTATATTATAAAATTGACCAAGATAAATATTAAATTATTTAATAAATAAGAAAATAAAATAAATTTAATTTAATTTAAATAATTTTTTTATTATTTTCTATATATATGAATCAGAATGTGATTTTATATATTTTGATTAGTAGTTTTTAAAAAAATTATTATTTTGTTTACTAATATTTTAAATTTTTTATAATAATTTCATAGAACTTGATTAATATATTATTTTTCATAATATTTTTGTTAAAAATTTTTTAATAAAAATATATCTTAATTTTTGTCTTTAATCTTTTATATTTATTGATTATACTAAATTTTTTTATAGTATGTTTTTATCAACTACATACATTGTCTTTTCTATCTTCTTTTATTTTTTAATTATTTTGTTACTTTATTTTTAATTATTTATTGGACTTTTACTCCATATATGTTTATTATATTTCACTTTCTCTTAGTCTCAATTTCATAATTAACTTTCAATTATAAAATTAAATAGTTTCTTTCAAAACATGCTTAAATATATTATCTATTATATACAATCATTAGAATAAACAAATAAATATAAATTAAATATATAATTTAATTTTAATTTAAACTTAAAACTAAATGAATTGTCATAAAAATAGCAACCAATTTTATTTAGTTTTTCTATAATTTTATTTAAAGGTAAAAATTTCTCTATAACTAGTAAATATATAAGATAAATAACATATATGTAATTTTAAAGTTATTAATCATGACTATAGAGAATTTTCTAAAAAAAAATCTTATAGATCAACATGTAATTTTTTTTATTATTTTTAAAATTTTTCAGACTTATCAACATTTAAGTTGTTTATACATCACTTCTCAAAGTATTATAATTTCACAAGTTATAATATCTGATGTTAGTTATTGTTATGTATATGAAAAATGTGACTTATTTATTATGTATCCATTTATCTTCTATTAATATTTTATAATAAGGATACATGTAACTTTATAAAAATGATATAATCTAGACTTTGATTATCTAAAAATTTACTGAGTGATTAGAATAGCTCTACGTTACGAACCAATGAACCTTAGCAATAGAGATGATAAAAAAAAACAACTAAAACAGGTATTTGTTGAGATTACTCACGTTTTTTGGTTAGATGTGGACCCGTAAAATTCTCACAACTCGCCATGCAAAAATAGATGGGGTACAGACATAATTATCCACTCCGTGAGACCCATTAAATCCACATGAATATAAAATTATTAATTTATCCTAATTTATATATACATAAATTCATTTTTTCGAATTTAGTAACTTTAATTCCTATTTTCAATTCGAATCTTTTTTTTTCAGACTCATTCTCTGTCCCCTCTCTCTCTCTAACTCGCTTTCTCTACCTCTCAAGTCTGTCATTACGTTGCTCAATATCGTCCTAAAAATTATGTTATTATATTGGAATATGCTTTTATGTTTTTTCTTTTAAAATGTTATTTTTCATAATGAATATATTCTGAATTGTGTTAAATTATATTAAATTGATTATTGTATGTTTATTATACTATGTCTTTTTGTGTTAATTTTTTTCAAAAATTTTTAAAGAATATTTGTAGATACCTAAGGAGATCTGCATTTCTTAAGAGTATAATTAAACAGAAATTTGCAAAGATGGAAAAGGGACAATGGCATTTTTTTTAAACGGGAGTGATAGATGAACAGAGGACTTGTCATGCTTTCTTGAGTACTAATTACCATACCTAGCTAGAAACGGAGATCCAATCTAAATCGATTTAAGAGGAGACACGTAGACTTCATTTGCATTGGTCCTTTAAGATAATGAACTTAAGTTGGATTAATATTGGATTAAAATTTTAAGTCATTGTTATAATAAATACTATACTATTTAATATTATAACACTTAGTATAGGTAAAAGTTGGATATTTACAAGAGTTTTTTAATTCAAATTAAAAAATTTTAATTATCTTTTTCTTTAGTTTTAAATATTATTTATTAATGTAATAAAAAAAAGTAAAAATAACAATAATCACTTACATAATTAAAATAGATAATTCTAATATATACATGACACTACATATATCAACAATTATTGTATATAATAAATATTTTTTTTGTAATGACTATTTATATAATATATTACACAATTTTTCTCATATTAATATTTCATGAATTTAAGATACAAGATATTATTTAATATACAAAATAAGTAACTTAAGTCATCATCTAAGACAATGGTGCAAATACTTACTTACTTATTAGTATTGAAAATATGTAAATAGTATAAATTGATATTTTTTTTGTATAAAAATAATAATAAAAGTTATTAATTAAGTTAATTATATAATTAAAAAGTTATAAATAATTTTTTAAATAATAATAAAAATGAGATCACTATTTTCACATATTACAAGGTTTATAAAAAAAAATTGGACAATAAATCAATTCTTAATAGATTATACATTAGTCCTGTCAAAAAAAATAAATAATTAATACATTATATATTATTATTTATATACTAATATAATATCTATTATCGATTATTAAATTTATAATTAATTTTTAACCCAATTTTTGGTAACTAAAATTTAAATAATTGAAATTATTAAATGCTAAATATTTTACACCAAATCAATTTTATTTTTGTTATTGAAATTAAAAAAGAATCAGTTGTTAATAAATTCTAAATTTAAATTTAAATTTGAGTAAAAAATAAAAATTATTTTAAATTTTATCTTACTAACTAGAATTAATTTCAATATAAGAAATTATTTTGTATATCATATTATAGGATGGTGTGGTTATTTTTTATTCTTTAACAGTAAATATTATCAAATAAAATGGTGTAAGAAATTAGAAAGAAATTTATTTGCCAGTTTAAGAAATATTAACTTATTTTTCAATAGAATAAATTATATACAAAAGTTGTTATTGGTTTCTCTTCACACTAACTAATACTCAGTAATGGTGTTTCGATACACCATGTTACCAAGAAATATTAATCAATCTAATAAATTTTGTAATGACATAAGTCTATTATAAGTTTAAACATTTAACAATTATGTCATAAAAGGTGAAGCTTGAACAAAGAACAATGTTGATCATATTGTTTTGACTTCAAGAATGAATATGGTATCAACAAATAAATTTGTTCCAAGTAAATTTTAACATAGACAAAAATCCATAAGTATTGCTATTAATAATGAGATATTAATCTATTTTAAAGACAGATACTTTTTTTCTACAAATTTTCTAACTTAGCATGTCAAAGACTAATCCACCACATATTGATGCTCTATTTATTAAAGGCATGTCGCTAACTAATGAATTATTACACACACAAGACGAGATTCTAACTTTAAATACTTACTTAAGCAGACAAATGAGATGACCATTTAACCAATCCAATTTGGTTAAGACAAATACTAATTATTTTTAATATTTTTAAATTATAAAATATTTATAATAATAATAATTATTATATATATTTTTATTTAATTTTTTAATTAAAAAATTATATAATTTTATGTATTATCCCGTGCAGGACACGAAAATATACACTAGTTAAAATATAATAATTAGTTATTGTTGATAATAAATTGGTAGATAGTATATTGATACTATATACTTTTCCTTTCAAAAAATCATGCCTCGTAAAAAGAAGGTAGTAAGAATTTCATTCCAACAAGAATAAAAATAAAAATAAAAATAACGATACAATTAAAATGATTAAGGCAAAACTTCATTATTCTATAATATAGTTTGGTATCTATTTTTATATAATATAATATTATAAATAAATTTATGTATTTTCTAATTAATTTCAAAACAAATAAACACTTTTAATTTTTAAAAATATTAAACAATTATTACCATATAAAACAAGAATTTAATTTTCATTCAAGTCTGAGTGTACAAGTGTTTTTTTCACAGATAATTAATTATATATTATCATATTAATAAAAATAACTATTTTTTAAATATTTTAGTTAAAAGTCATCTAAAAATATGAATTTAATTTAATGATCATATAAAATTATTTATACCAGCAACGCATTAAAATTAAACTCATAAAATAATATTGTATAATTTTATTTCTTTAGCTTCTCACGGATCCAAATATAGTTTGATTAAAATGTCATGATATATTTGACCTTATACGATCCTAAAGTATTGAAATGTGTGGTTGATTTTATATTTTGACCCTCATGACTTTAATTGAAACATAATAGTTGACGTTTGTAACTTTAACTGAAATATGATTAAAAAAAAAAAGAGATATACTTGACCTAAGTTACTTATTGTTATTGCTTATGTTTTTGTTTACTTATGTAGAAATTTTAACCAGCAATATTCATAGTAGGGAATGACTTGAAGTGGATAGACTATGTGGGAAAGTCAAAGTGGTTCTTGTGGCATGTTTACTCTCAAACCAAAGATTATACTGTCACCAGTAGTAGGGAATGATCAAGTATCTGTCATTAGTTATATGGCTTTTCATCACATGTCTTTTATTTTTGTTTGGAAAGCTAAGAATTAAATTCTTTTTCATGTTTTGGAACAAACAAAAGTTTATAATTTCAATTCTAATGAGAATTCTAATTCTCACATTTACTATATTTATAAATCAGACCAAATTCAATTCCATTCTCATGTTTATAGTTTTAAAAATTGAAAAATCCAAAATATCCTTACAAAAGTATTCAATCCTTTTTTAGTTAAAGACAAATTAGTAAAAATTAAAATCAATAAAAATTCAATTCTATCAAAATTATGTATTATTCCAAATTATGAATTTAAATTAAAAATAGAATTAAATTATTTTCTTAATAGAATTAGAATTTTTCTTCTCATAAGAAAACTTTCCAAACACACTATGAAAATTGTTTGATATTTGTTATTACACCTTGCATGGTCTAACAACAAAGGAGGAGAGTTGTCTAAAGCAACTGGAGTGATTGCATTTTTGCATTGATCCTATTTGTTTCAATTAGCTATAATGGTTATTAATTATATGATTTTTTTTAAATAAAAAAGAAAAATCTGTCAGTAGAGAATGTTGATTCAAATTTCTTACCTTTATTTTCCAACTGATTGATCTTCTCAAATGTTTCAATACTCTTTTTGGTGTTTGGCAATGTTAATATCACATGCCTGAGGTATCACTTGCAAAATTTGTTGATGCAGCATTTTGGATTCAACCAATTCCATTTTTGTTAGTTCACAAGTCATTGTGCCCTTTAAGCTATTCAAAGATTACTATGCAAAGATTGTAGCCGGCACATTAATTCCTTGTGGATTTGGTCTCTTCTTACTTTTCCTGTGGTAGTGAGTGGAAAAGGCTTTCCCCACAGTACAAACATCTTTGGTATCTTAAACCTGAAAAAAGATTCAAAGAAACCTTTACTAAACAATTATTATATACTTGTTCTATTTTTAAATAATTGTCCACTAGAAATGTGCGTTTAGTTTGTGTTTTCATTTTCTGTTTACATTCTCAGTCTTTTTTGTTTTTAGAATTTTGTGAAGTGAAAACAGAAAATAAGATTTAATTGTTTTCACTTTTCACTATTCACTATTTTCTCTTTTTTTCTCCACAAAATTCTGAAACAAAACACTAAAAACAAAAACAAAATGAAAAGCAAACTGAACGCTATATTGATTTTTGAATGTATTTTCTTGTTTAAGTGGATAGTTATTTTCCCACATCCAGAATAGTCCACCTCAAAAATTTAACAAACATGGAATTTAGGAGACATACACATACCTGCTTAGATTATGTTGAATACAATATTGGTGGAGACTCCTTTTAGATATGTGAAACTCTTGATTTGAATTAGATTGATCTAACCATTGCCAATTTTCTGTTAGTTGGATACATGCTGCTACCATTTCTGTAAGATAGGCATCTGGGATTCCTACAACAACAACACTTGTAATCCCTGGATGTCCTTGTAGAATTGCTTCAACCTGATTCAAACAAAAAATAGTTACATTGTAAGGATCATGAGGCAAGTAAAGACAAACACTTTCCAAAACAAAAGAAAATGAAAATTATAAAATTTTGGAAGTAGAAATGTATGACCCTTTTGGAGAATATAACTCTGAAAAATAGTAGCATTTTCATTTGGTTTATGTTTCTGCCTTTTCCATACTAGCTTAAATTTACTTTATGATAAGGCAAACAAGTTTGATGACAATTTCCTATTACCTCTTCAGGGTAAATGTTCTCCCCACCACTCTTGATTCGACCATTTGTTCGTCCAAGGAGCCACAAATTACCATGATTATCAATTGATCCAATGTCACCTGTATCAAACCATGCTTCACTCCTGCCATTTGATGAACTTGTGAGAGTTTGATCCCAATACCTGAGCATTGTGTGTGGTCCTCTAGTTAAAATTCTCCCTATGTGACTAGTGCCATCATCTTCGCATATTTTAAGTTCTACATGAGGTGCAGCTTTGCCAACACATATACCTTGAGGCTGGTGAATGGAATTTGATGATGCTGCCTCACCAACTATTTGAAGGTTCTGGCTAATGGTGGTTTCATGCATTGGATCATAAAGGTTCATGAATGTCATTGAAGAACATGTCTCTGTCATCCCTTTTCATAAATGAAACAGATTACAAACACTAAGGGAAAAAAAAACCCAGCAAATTTCAGTGTTACAAAAAGGTATAAGGACAGAAACAAATTTAATGTCATTGAAGAACATGTCGCTGTCATCCCTTTTCATAAATGAAACAGATTACAAACACTAAGGGAAAAAAAAACCCAGCAAATTTCAGTGTTACAAAAAGGTATAAGGACAGAAAGAAATTTAATGTGGTCTAGCCTTTCATATGTTCTAAATACTTCTTAATTTTTATATATGGTGTTCTATCTATACACTTGTAATGCAAACAAAATTTTAAGCAAACATTCAATCATATATTCTTACGTAAGCAAAAATAACTGTTTTTATATTCATCGGTATTTGAATGGAGAACAAAATGAATGAATTTCTGATTGAATAAAAATGCAAAACTATTGTCTATGATGTTGTCAATGCAATAAAATTACACTGTAAAATACAAGAAAAAGGAGTAGAATATCAGGCTTTTGAGCTACTCCTAGACTATTTCTAAGAAAGAAAGAACGGAAGCACACCATTATTGGGATAAGAAAGGCATACCATAAGCTGAGATAAGCTTAGCTTTACGGAAGAATAAGTTAGTATCCTTGATGAGCTCAAGTGTGAGGCTTCCACCCCCATTAAGTATTTTCTTTACGGTTTCTCCCCCTTTCCATGTCTCTTTGTGCCTATCAATATCAAAGTACCAAATCATGACTCAGGATACTTCTAAAACAATATAGTCCATAGCTCTGATTCTTGGCCTAATGTCGGGAGACATCAAAGTAAATGAACCAGAAAAAGCAAGTTTTTTCATTAAAAAAAAAACACTGGCACATGCCTAATTAGAGAAATGAGACCGGCCATTATTGCAGGGACTGTGATAAGAGATGTCACCCCGTATCGCTCTATGGCATCAACAGCTAATTTTGGATCGAACTTCGGCATCAAGACATGGCAACCTCCAACCATAAGCATGGTCAAAGCCGATGACAATCCCCCAATATGGCATAATGGAGTAGTATGCAGATAAACCTATTACAGAAAAATAAATAAAATAAAATAAAATAAAATAAAATACAAATTCCATAAGCTATAACAAAAGAAATGGATGTAACAGGAAATGGCATACATCATCCTCATTGTATCCAACTATGGCAATCTTTGCTAGTGATTGTACGATCAATGCTCCATGGCTTAGTGTTACTCCTTTAGGCTTTCCTGTTGTTCCTAAGGTTAAGAACATAAATAACTTCAGGAATGTTCTTATCAGAATGTAAAATGTAATTAGCTTGTAAAGAGTAATTTAATGTTTCTTTTCCTAGAACTAAAATTAAGCTCAACGACACTTTCAAAAAAGACTTGAGCTTTATTCCTATTGCTCATTCTATAGGGTTGCCTCGTATAAACCAAACTTTGAAAGTTAAATTGCATTTAGTCAAAGAATTTCATTTCATATAAGTTTTGATGCATTACTTTAATAAATCAACAGAATCCTGGGAATGGCAGACTTCTGCTGATTTAAATTCATTATGCAGATGTTGAGATGGTACATGGATTATTGTTTCCCTGAAGTTTTAGTTTATTGAATCGTTCAAGAACTGCATAAATCATTCCCAATCATATAGTTCTCATTGTTGTTAAATCAAAGCCATGATTCTCCACAAAAACACAAACCACAAGCAACAATTAATAGTGTTTTCAGGGAAAGTAATTAACTGAGTGAGAATCTTGTACCTGAAGTAAAGCATATCATTACAGCACCGTCTGGTGCCCAGGAATAATCAAATGGTAGAGGCTTTACACGATGCTTCTTGAGCATTTCTGAGTGCAACACTGCATAGCATCAAGAATAGTTAAGAATATTATTCAAGCCAAAAAAGGATTTCTATGGACCATACTTTATCTGACTAACCAGCAATATCATTCCACTGCTTTGCTAAATCTGAGGAAGTGGAATCCAATAAAGCATGCCATCTCAGAGATGGAACATCCGTTTTCAGAAGTTTTGAGTACCATGTTTGGCTGCTCTCATCAGTGACTAACATCACTGGCTTCACCACAGTCATTGCGAATTTCGCCTCTTCAAAACCCTGCGGGACAAGCAAAATGTTTAACATAATGTTATGACTTACAATAATACAGTGCGAGTTACTGAAACATATGCAGTTTCAAGAAAATTTGTATTAATTATTAAATGTGTTCTAGAAGAACGCAAAGTAATTTTCAATAAGTTTGAGAATGTATGCAAAAGTATGTGAATGAATGAAGAGGAGGAAAATTGAAGGTACCTTAGAATGGCTCGTTAGAATGAAAAAAAGGCTTCTTAAGTGCTTCATTAACTTAGCAAACATACCAATTCAAAAAGCTAAGCTAAGAAATCAGGCCCCACTCACCCAGCGATAGTTCAGAGGTGCGGCTATTCCACCAACAAACGCAATGGCTAACAACCACTCGAGATACCAATCACTGAAAAGAAAGGCTCATCTATCATTCACAAAAATAACGAGACAGGAAAATATGTAGGAGATATAAGACTCTAATAAGCCTCCTCACATATAGAATTGGAGAAGAACTTGAGCATGAAATTTGGACTTATAGCAGCTATCAACGATGCGACATGCTAATACACATTTCACTATTTTAAGAAAGAGGTACAGTGTGAACTTCTAAGTACATCTAAATTTTACTCAAGAATCCTGAGTTTTGACTCAGTTTTCTAACTCTCACGTTACAACATAAATTTCAGGGGATTCTATGATGCCTATATATATAATGCCTAAAACTGCCTAAGAATTTGGCTACTTTACTAGGGAGCGAGACCAGATATTTGAAGATATAAAACATTGAGAATTTGACCAGAGCTTAGTTATTAGTAGGAATCATTATCACAAGTTGATTAAAATTGTTACTGTGTGTGAAACAAACAAGTGTTTTCACAGCAGGTTAATAGCTCAGAATCAACCTCAACCACATTGGTTTATTGCTCAAACATAAGAAGGAACCACATCATAGCTAATCCAACTACGAATGTAAGCCAAAAAAAAAATGGCGCTTGCAACTTACATTTCATTAATTCAAAGCACATTAACATAAACTGCATCAATTGATGAGACCTTATCTCTCGTACCTGTTGAATGCCGAGATGGCAATTACATCCCCGGATGTGACACCTAGGTCGAGCAAGCCTTGAGCCAAGGCCAGAACTTGCTCCACAAGCTCTCTCCCCGTCTTTTTCCGGTGACCGGCAATTGTGACCGGAACATGTAGCCGGAGAGTCAGCAAGCGACTCAAACATTGGCATATATGAGGGAGAGAGTGGTGTTTAGCCATTGATACTGCTATAGCTATACGTGCACAATGTGGTTTTGACTTTTGAATGTGTTAGGAGCATGAAAGATTGAAAGCGCGGTTTGAAGAAAGTATTTCTGTTATTATATCTTATCTATTAGCACAAACGGGATAGGTGTCAGTTTTCTATTGGTGCTCAGTTTACGTGGATTGATCGTTGGATAGGTGGGGGTATTTTCGGGTTTTCGGCAATAAAGTATAGTTAGCGCCTTTTGAATGTGTTCAATGGTGAATGTTATGTTGTAAAATAAATAAAAGATATACAAAATATAAAATAAAGATGTGTAAATAGAAGACTCTAATATTAATATAATTATTTTAATAACAATAATTCTTATATGTATTACTAATATTAGATATTATATAATGTATATAAAGAGAGAGAAGTATTCAATATAAAGAGAGAGAATATAAGAGAGAGAATGTTGTTATTATTGCTGTGTGCATCAAGGCTTAGATATGTACCTCCTGTTTATATATGCATGGAGTCTTTGTTTTCAACATTCATTTAAATCCATTTTTCTTGAGAATAGACATCAACGTTGATCCTTATCACAACACTCCTCTTTGATGTCCATTTAGGATTATTGCCTCGTTAAAACCTTACTAAAGAAAAATCCAGTGGAAAAAAATCTTAGTGAAGGAAAAATAGTATAATATCCTTTAGTGATGGGGACTGCCTCATTAAAAACCTTGTCAAGAAAAACCCATTGGAAAAAAAACTTGACCAAAGGAAAAAGAGTACACTATCCCCCTCTTGCCGACATCATTTAATGTCTCGAAATCGACGCATCCCAATCTCATGTACCAATCTTTCAAAGGAGAATTTTTGGAGTGACTTTGTAAATAAATCTGCCAGATTATCACTTGAGCGGATCTGTTGGACATCAATTGTCCCTTGATTTTGAAGATCGTGAGTGAAGAAGAATTTGGGAGAAATATGTTTTGTTCTATCACATTTGATGTATCCGCTTTTAAGTTGAGCAATGCATGCTGTATTATCTTCAAACAGGACAGTTGGAGCTATCTTACGATCAATCAGTCCACATGATGACAGAATATATTGGATCAAACTCCTGAGCCAAAAACATTCGCGACTAGCTTCATGAATCGCTAGTATTTCGGTATGATTAGAGGATGTTGCAGCAATCGTCTGTTTCGTGGACCTCCATGATATAGTTGTACCTCCATATGTGAACAGATATCCAGTTTGAGATCTCCCTTTATGTGGATCAGACAAGTATCCAGCATCTGCATAGCCAACTAATTGTGGCTTGGATCCATATGGATAAAATAATCCCATATCAACCATCCCATGAAGATATCAAAAAATTTGTTTGATTCCACTCCAATGTCTTCTGGTTGGAGAGGAACTATATCTTGCTAGTAAATTCACCACGAATGATATGTCAGGTCGCGTATTATTAGCAAGATACATTAGCACTATAATGGCACTAAGATATGGTACTTCAGGACCAAGGATATCTTCATTCTCTTCTTTAGGACGGAATTGATCATTTTCCACATCCAAAGATCTTACGATCATTAGGGTACTTAATGGATGTGACTTATCTATATAAAATCTTTTCAAGATCTTTTATGTGTATGTTGTTTGATGAATAAAGATCCCACTTTTTATATGCTCGATCTGCAGGCCGAGACAAAACTTAGTCTTTCCAAGATCTTTCATCTCAAACTCTTCTTTTAGAGTTTTTATAATTGTTGGAATCTCTTCAAGAGTCCCAATGATATTTAAATCATCAACGTACACAGCAATTATAATGAATCTAGATGCAGATTTCTTTATGAAAATACATAGACAGATATCATCATTCTTGAATCCATTTTTGGCCAGATACTCAGTAAGACGATTATACCACATTCATCCAGATTGTTTTAGACCGTATAAAGATCTTTGCAATTTAACTGAGCATAACCCCTGTGAATATTCATTGGATGGTTTAGATATCTTTAGTCCTTCAGGAACTTTCATATAGATATTCTGATATAATGAGCCGTATAAATAGGCTGTTACTACATCCATTAAATGCATATACAATTTATGATATGCACATAAACTGACCAAATAACGCAATGTTATCACATCCACTACAAGGGAATACGTTTTTTCATAATCTATACCGGGCCTTTGTGAAAAACCTTGTGCCACAAGTCGGGCTTTATAGCGCACAACTTCATTTTTCTCATTTCGTTTTATCACAAATACCCACCGGTATCCAACAGGTTTTACATCTTCTGGTGTACGGACTACAGGTCCAAAGACTTCACGTTTTGCAAGTGAGTCTAACTCAGCCTTCATGGCTTCTTTCCATTTTGGCCAATCATTCCTTTGTCGACATTCTTCGACTGATCTTGGCTCAAGATCCTTACTTTCATGCATGATATTCAATGCCACATTATATGCAAATATTTCATTGACAATTGTCTTATTTCGGTCCCATTTCTTTCCTGTAAAGACATAATTTATCGAGATCTCATCATTTTCACAATTTTCAGGTACCTGAACGTCTTCTGGCGTTAAAACTATATCAGAATTTTGGACAACTGCAGGTGTCTTTACTATGTCTTTTTTAATAGGAATAGTATTTACCTTTTTTCTCTTTCGAGGATTTTTATCTTTGGAACTGACAGGCTTCCCACGCTTCTGGCGTGTATTTGCTTCAGTGGCTATTTGTCCTACTGGGACATCAATTCGAATTGGGACATTTTCCACCCTGCCACGCTTCTGGCGTGAATTTTCTTCAGTGGCTACTTGTCCTACTGGGACATCAATTCGAATTAGGGCATTTTCCGCTGGTATATAAGATTTGGTTATCCTCTTTGTATCGGAAAATGAATCAGACAATTCATTTGATATTCTTTGCAAATGTATAATCTTTTGAACTTCTAGTTCACATTACCCTGATCGAGGATCTAAATGCATCAACGATGATGCATTCCAATTAAGTTCCTTTTCAGGAAGCTTATTCTCTCCCCCTAATGTTGGAAATTTTGATTCATCAAAATAACAATCCGCAAACCGGGCTTTAAATACATCTCCAGTTTGTATCTCAAGATACCTCACTATAGAGGGAGAATCATATCCAACATATATCCCCAATTTTTTTTTGTTGGGGTCCCATTTTGGTGCGATTAGGTGGTGTAATGGGAACATATATTGCACACCTAAATATTCTTAAATGGGAGACATTTGGCTGCTGGCCAAAAGCTAATTGCATAGGAGAGAACTGATGGTAACTCGTTGGCCTCAAACGAATAAGTGCTGCGGCATGTAAAATAGCATGTCCCCAAACCAAGGTTGGGAGATTCGTTCTCATAAGCAAGGGTCTAGCAATCAATTGGAGGCGTTTAATAAGTGATTCTACTAACCCATTTTGTGTGTGAACATAAGCTACTGGATGTTCAACACTTATTCCATTAGCCATACAACAAGCATCAAAAGCTTGGGAAGTAAATTCACCAGCATTATCAAGGCGAATTGCTTCGATTGGATTTTCTGGAAATTGTGTTTTTAATCGAATAATTTGAGCCAGTAATCTCGCAAACGCCAGGTTGCGAGAAGACAATAAGCACACATGTGACCATCTCGAAGATGTGTCTATCAGGACCATAAATATCTAAAAGATCCACACGGTGGATGAATAGGTCCACATATATCACCTTAAATCCTTTCTAGGAAGTCAGGGAACTCAAATCCAATCTTTACTGGTGATGGCTTTAAAATTAACTTCCCTTTAGAACATACAGCACAACAAAATTCACTAGATTTAAGAATCTTCTGGTTCTTTAGTGAATATCCATAAAAGTTTTCAATAATTCTCCTCATCATGGTTGTTCCCAGATGACCCAATCTATCATGCCAAGTTATGAATTCATTTGGGCTAGTAAACTTCTAGTTTACAATGGCATGTGATTCAATTGCACTAATCTTGGTATAATATAACCCAGATAAAAGTGAGGGCAACTTTTCTAATATAACTTTTCTTATTTGAATCATGAGTTGTGATACATAAGTACTCATGATTTTTCTCATCCATAGTCTCAATAAGATATCCATTTCGGCGAATATCTTTAAAACTCAACAAGTTTCTTCGAGACTTGGTAGACAATAGTGCATTATTTATTATGAATTCTGTTCCTCCAGGAAACAAAATTATAGCTTTTCCGGAGCCTTCTATCACATTACCCGAGCCAATAATAGTATTAACATATTCTTCTTTTGGCACAAGATGGGTAAAATATATATCACTTTTAAGAATAGTGTGCGAACTTACACTATCGCAAGGCAAATATCTTCAGAATATGTCCTTGCCATTTTTCTTCAAAAACAAATGATAATTATAAAATGAGTAGAAGTACATGCACAGTCAAATTATTCACATGAATACTTAACAAACACATACACATATCAAACTATTCCATTATTGATCAAATAGCCAATATTACCTTCAGAATCCTTAAAGAAATTAGATACATCATAATGAGTGGTGGAATTTTCATCATTTGAAACAAAATTTGTTTCCTTTTCTTTGTCATCCATTTTCAAGGATGCTTGATAAAGATCAACTAGGTGCCTTGAGGTACGACAGGTACGTGACTAATGGCCATTTCCACCACAACAGAAGCATTTATCCTCAATTGATATACTTTGCCCATTATTTCTTTTTTTATCCCACTTTTGGTGAGATCTTTCTTGTGAACATAATTTCTTTTTTCTTCCATAATTTTTCTTGTTATCAAAATCTTGCCATTTACCTCTTCTGGGGTTAATTGCCGCATTTACTTCAGGAAATGGGGCGGCGCCAACTGGGCGCGCTTCATGATTCCTTAAAAGTAACTCATTGTTGCGTTCAGTAACAAGAATGCAAGAAATTAACTCAGAATATTTTTAAATTCTTTTTCTCGATACTGCTGCTGCAGGAGCACATTCGAGACATGGAAGGTCAATAAAGTTTTCTCTAACATATCAGGTTTGAGGAAGTATCACATGATTGTACCTTTCTTCAAAGTCTTTCCACAGATCTGCAAGATCTTTTAATGTGGGATATTCATTTTTCAATCATTCGTCAAGATAACGATGAAGGAAAATCATGGCCTTGACCTTTATCCTTCTGGGATGTATTATTTTCAGCCTCAATGGTATCTTCAAGATCCATTGAATCAAGATGAATTTCAACATTTATATCCATGATAAATAATTATTTCCAAATATATCAAGAGCATTATATTTAAAATGAAAGAGTTTCGACCTAATAAAAATTTGTTACCTGGAGTCATCCTAAAATTTGATCAGAGTCTCGTGCTGATAACGTGTTGTAAAATAAATAAAAGATATACAAAATATAAAATAAAGATGTATAAATAAAAGACTCTAATATTAATATAATTAGCTCAATAACAATAATTCCTATATGTATTACTAATATTAGATATTATATAATGTATATAAAGAGAGAGAAGTATTCAATATAAAGAGAGAGAATATAAGAGAGAGAACAAAGCTCAGATATGTACCCCTATTTATACATGCATGGGGTCTTTGTTTTCAACATTCATTTAAGTCAATTTTTCTTGAGAATGGACATCCACGTTGATCTTTATCACAACATGTTAGAGGATTTTTAATATTGTGCCTAAATTATTCAAAAAGAAGTAAATAAATAATATTTAATAAATTTTAAATAATTTATTTTTTATTTTAAAATGACACTTCTTTTCTCTTTATTTTATAAATGTACATTCTCCTCCTTTCTAATTTTTAAAAAATTTCTTATTTAATCCATTTTAAATTTTTTGTGTTAACTAATATTAACTTTATTTATTTTTTAAGAAAAAATAAATTATTTTTTTAAAAAATATTCATTAACAAAAATTTTATTTTTTATCATTAAATTTTGCTTACTAAAATTCTCTTTAATAAATTATTCTTTTATTGATTAAATTGTATTTTTACCAAAATATTTTTAAAAAAATTAATAATTAAATTATTTTTTCTAAAATACCTAACATTTAATAATTTTTTAATTATTAAATTGTGATTTTATTAAAATTTTTATTAATAATTAATTTTATATGTACTATTAATTTTTTGATATCAATATATATTATTTTTAATATTAAATAAAAAATCTTACCACTGTTAATATGTATAACAATTAATATATATTAATATTAAAAAATAATCTTACTAAAATTTTTTATTAAACGTTAAAATAATATATATAGATATCGAAAAATTAATAATAAATATAAAAAAATTGTTAACAAAAATTTTGGTAAAATTATAATTTAATAATTAAAAATTTATTGAAGGGTATTTTAGAAAAAAATAATATAATTATTAAATTTTTTAAAAAATATAATTTAATTAATAAAAAAATAATTTATTAAAAGATATTTTGGTAAATAAAATTTATTGATAAAAAATAAATTTTTTGTTAATGAATATTTTTTTATTTTTTTAAAAAAATAATTTTTTTTTCTTAAAAAATGGATAAAGTTAGCATTAGTTAACACAAAAAGTTTAAAATGGATTAAAGAAAAAGTTTTTTAAAAATTAGAAGAGAAAATAATGTATATTTATAAAATAGAGGAGAGAAAAGTGTTATTTTGACATAAATTTTCCCAATATTAAAATTCAGTGTTCAATAGTCACCAATAATATCTATTAAATGGTAAGAAGAAATTGGCTGAAGCTGCTAATCTCTTATGAAAAGTGTGCAAGGCGCAACACAGATTCCTCTTTAAAGAGAAGAGATTTGATCCTCAGCAAGTCGTAGCCATTGCAAGGAAGACAGAGGACGATTTCGTGGTGAGTACGGTGATTAAAGGTTGAAGATGAAAAGCATATGCAATAGAACATATTTTTAAGATTATGTTTAGAAGAAATACGGAAAATGAAATAAAGATTAAATTAAATTTCTGTAAATTATTACTTAAATTATAAAAAATAATAATTTAAACTTTGTTTACAACAAAAAATTTAAATTATTACTTTTTATAAAGTAAGTTTTGAGAATAATAATTTTAACTATAAAATATATAAATTAATTTGATATTTTTGTTTAATTTTATTTTTTAATAAATATAGTTTAATTTTTTTAATGAACGTTTAAATGTTAGAAATGGTGATTTATTGTAGTTGAAATGTGATACTTCTCTGTTTTTTTCTTAATTACAAAAGTAAAAAAAAAGTAAATAAATAAAACGAAAACGGAAAACGAAGAGAATTAAAGAACAGAACAAAAAAAAATCAGAGTTGTGAAGTTCTGATCCAATTGGCTGAATCCATAAAAGGAAAAAACACCGCATCTCTCTCTCATTCCCCGTCTCTATTTCCGATTTCCTCCGTTCACCGGTAATTCTCTCTCCCTCTCTCTCTTTCGCTGCCTATTCCGATCACATTTCTACATTCACATAACATTTATTTATTTATTTATTCAATTTTCCAATGATAAGGTTCATTTGATGCATATATATTTTTGGACATTCGATTTCACTATCTCAGAGCTGTATTTTTATTAGTATCCAGAAAAAGAAATCCATTCTCATTTAACAACTCGGATTAGCGCCGTTATAACCACTGATTTCACCATTAACCAATTTGATGCAGGTAAACAAGTATAAAAAATTGATTTTCGGTTTCTGAGAGTGAAAAATAAAAAATAATTAGAAGAAGAAGAAACAAAGAAAAAGAGATCTGTGCTTGGCTGGGGTTTCAAGCATAAATCAATGAGGAATTCCCGCGTGGAACTTGGGAGGCCTGCCTCAGGTAATTTTGTGATACTTAATTAGTGTGGAAGTATGTATTGATGATCAAACTATCCTAAAGAGTTTGAAGTTTACTATAGTAGCTTAAGATTCTTTAGATACTCAGAAATGGAGATAGAGAGAAAAAGGGTTGCGGAATTACGTTGACCTCCTAAGCTCCTTAGATTCTTCACACCACTATACTTTGTGCTTTGTATATATAGAGTAACCTCCAAAAGGGGAGCCTTATTGCCTTGTAACCGTGTGGCCGCAAGGTTACCGATTCAAGTCAGCCACAGATGCTTGCAATAGGTTAGGTGGGTGCCTGCTTTACACCTTTTGGCTGGAACCCTTCCTTGGAACCTGTGTAGTGTAGGATACTCTGCACCAGGCTGCCCTTTTATATACTAACTAACCAAGTTTATGGAATATGATCCTGGGAGCTCCTAGTGGATATTAGTGTAGGTAGGACAAATTAAGGACGTTATGTATAATATTGTCTAATCATGAGTGACACCAGTGTATTATTCTTTCATTTTGCTTGCAAAGTTGAATAATCACCAGGTCTTTTACAGGTAAAAGAAGGTTGAAAGATTTATTGCTTCAGCAGGATAATCGTGTTTGTGCTGATTGTAATGCTCCAGATCCTAAATGGGCGTAAGTGTTTCTCCTTTGCATTCGTGATGATTTTTGTTTGTATTAAGGGTTATTAGTATTACTAATACACAGAATTGGGGTTTGAATGCTGACTTTTTTTTCTTCTTTTTTTTTTTTTTTGTGTGTGAATGATTAAGGAATATGATATCTGCTAAGCTGTAGCTGTTCACCTTTGCGAATAAAATAAAATGAATTTTGTTTTTAAACCTTGAATTTATTTATTTTTTTTCACTGTATTTCAGGTCAGCCAATATTGGAGTATTTGTTTGCTTAAAATGTTGTGGTGTGCACAGAAGCCTTGGTTCTCATATATCAAAGGTAGACAATTCATAGGCTGTACTGAAGTGGAAGGCATTGCTGAATGCAGATCCACTCTACTCATGATTATGTTTTCACCCCTAATGTCTAATATTTTAAGCTTAAATTGAGTGTCCTTTCTGATGTCTTGAACAAATTAAAAGGATGGCCACCAGAAATAAACCAAAAAAATAAAAAATAAACGGATGATATCATATGTTCTGGCATTTAATTTCTCACAACTTTTGTAAGGAATGGATGATAGATAGGGTAAAGCCGTTATTCATACCTTAGGAAAATGATTTCATTTACACCTTGTCCAGTTTCTTACTAGTCTATTAGGTGTATATGTTGATATATATTAACCTATAACCTTTTATCCCATTGTTTGCTAGCAAGACCACTCATGTGAATCTGACCTAGTTTGTTCCCATGGGCTCTATCTAGTTAGGAGCAGCATAAATGGCTAAATGCTAATTTATCCTTTTGATGATGTTATTTTTTACTTTCAGATTTTATCTGTGACTTTGGATGAATGGACAGAAGAAGAAATTGATTCAATGATTGAAGTTGGGGGGAATGCTGCTGCTAATTCAATATATGAGGCTTATATTCCAGAAGGACATAAAAAACCTGAACCAGATGCCAGCCATGAACAGCGTGCAAATTTTATAGTGTTAGTCATGTTTTCATTTGCACAATACACCTATCTGCTTCTCTGTGCATCATTTTGTTCATTTTAATAGTCTTATTATCTCTGATTGCCATGATGGGTATGTTTGGTTGAAGATAAAACTGGAGTGGTTATTTTTATACAAGAGCTCCATGAGTAAATTAGATATGAAATTCATCCATGAAATATCTCTTCCATTTTTTCCCCAATGAAATTAGACTCAAAGTAATAATGTCACAAGTCCCCCCTTATTTTCCCTTTCTTCTCTCCATCTCTCTGGCCCGTAGTTTTTGTCCAAATCTTTTGTTAAGTCAATTTTTTCCTTGACTTTAAGATTTTCTTTTTCCATCTGTCAAGCAAATGCTCTAGTTAATTGAATGCCATTTTAATTGCAACTATTTTCACTTCAGGTCAAAATATGAGAATCAAGAATTTTTGAAACCTGGCTTGCGCATTGTGTCTGGGAAAGGCGGTCCAAATTCAAACTCCGCAAAAAGTCGCATCGATGGTGGTAGTTCAAAGAGAACGGTAATTTTGTTGTGCGCGCTAGTCCTTTGATTATCTGACTATTTTTATTGTTTAGAGAAATTTCTATTAAAGGACTGGGAGAAACTTTGGATTTGACCATATTTGCAAGTTTTGTGAACTAGATTTTCCGAGTTGAATTGCTGTCTTCCCGGATGAAATGAAAGTTTTCGAATCAAACTTTGCATCACTTTAATTTATTACTTTGGCAGCATTGGCAATGCATGTATTCTTGAGAGTGATTTTCTGAGTATATGACTAATATTGGTGGTAATAACAGGAAGGTATGGTGGAATTTATTGGAATGTTGAAGGTGAAAGTGATTAGAGGCACCAATTTAGCTATTAGAGATATAAAGACAAGTGATCCATATGTTGTTTTGAACCTTGGCACACAGGTTGGTTGTTCTTGATGGCATATGTTTTCGCACAACTGTTGCTCCTTATCTTTTATTTAAAGTTGAAGGTTCATGAATGGTGATAATTTTCGTTTGAAATTGATTTGTTCCTGTTGCTTACAGACTTCCCAGACAAGGGTAATATCGAGTAACTTGAATCCAGTCTGGAATGAAGAAATTATGTTGTCTGTTCCTGAAATATATGGACCAATAAAACTGGTATGGTTGAATTTTGATATTTTGAATAACAGAAACTACTTCTGGGTATTAATGCATGTCCTATTGTAGCATTATAAGCCACGTCATTGCAGATCAATGAGTTCCTTGATCTCTGATCCTCAACATTTGGAACTCTTTCCCTTGTAAAACCAGTTTATTGTATTGCTATGCAACTTAACCAAAGTTAGCTTTTCTAGGAATTTCTCACCAGTGGAAGTTAAATACAGTTCTCTTCCCAACTACAGTTCCTAGAAGCAAAATGATGAATTGGCTTTTAAAAATGAAATATAAGAAGTTGTGTATAGTGTAGACAGTATCGACATCTAGGCATTCGATGTTTAGCTGCTTTCTTATTTTGGTGCAATATGCAAATAGATTTTCCGCACCACTAATTCATTTTTTCCTATTATTCCTTTGTACCCTTGCCAATTATAGCTGTGAATCATCAGTCATATTTTTTCCTTCTCGAAACACCAGTGTTTGATGTCTTGCGTTGTTCGGCATGACACAACGGAAAAAGAAAAAGAAAGTTTGTGCATACTTCCATCCTTTACAAAAAACCTTGATGAGTATTTGCTAAAGAACATTATATGTATTACAATTTGCTCGTATTTGTAGTCATCTATGAGTCTATATCTTGTTTAGCGCGTTAAGGTGGAATCAGGATGTGTTTAAGCCATATATTTCTTTTTTATACAACCAGGAAAACTGTATTGAGTGAAATGGGAAGAAAAAAAAGCAATGCAATTTGGACGAATGTCTACATATGACTGCTTTTTTTCTTTAATTTCTTCTCTAGCTTTGGTTCAATGAATAATATCCTACCTTTATTAGTGATCTATATAAGTCTAGTTTCTGCTTTTTATGACTATGACACTATCTTATGTGCTTGCTGCATTGCAGAAAGTGTTCGATTATGACACATTTTCTGCTGACGACATAATGGGAGAAGCAGACATTGACATTCAGCCCCTGATATCATCTGCCATGGCATGTGGTAATGCTGCAATGTTTGCCAATATGCAGATAGGAAAGTGGTTAAAAGCTGATGGGAATGCACTTATTGAAGATAGTATAGTCAATATTGTTGATGGGAAGGTTATACAGGCCATGACACTGAAGCTCCAGAATGTTGAATGTGGAGAAATAGACCTAGAAATTGAGTGGATCCCTCTTGATCAATAGGTACTTGCCCATGTTAAACTACCAATTCTCTTGTTGAAATCCCTGTAACTTTTTTCATATACTATGGTCTCCTTATCCTAGAAGAATATCCTTCCCAACATTGTACACAGATAAAAAGGAACGGAGATAGTAATAATAATAATAGATTATGCCATGTATATTTATTTCTTACTGTTAAATACGAAGCTTAATCAAATTGTCTCCTGAGAAAAGGAAGAACATATAACTTTTTTGGTTGTGTTGCTAATCATAACCTTACTTTTATGAGTGCAAATGCCCGTTTGCATGAGAGTTGGTTTATGCAGAAGTATACACCTTATATGTCATTTTTCCACTGAAATGTTTGCTTTCCATTTAAGGCCAGTTCCAAAGTTGTAGGCACTACTGATTCGATTGCGTTTTTATTTTTTATTTTTATTTTTAGTATTTTTTTGTTTTAGAATTTTATGAAGGAAAAAGAAAGAAATAACTGTGCTTACAAGCATACAACCTAGAAAGGATGTCTAATTATTTCTTCCTCAAATGTTAAATGCTTCTTGCTATTCTTGGATTCCAGCCATTTTCAGAGTAACCTTTCTACTCTCATCAAATAATAATAGTACAGTTATGAAACACTGACAAGTGACAATGATGAGAACACAAAAGGATGTGCAATTGCACACTACATGTCTATTTGGTGGAAAAAATCTCCAAAGAATGATGGACTCATGGTATGCGCATCTTAATAATTATTTTGTAGTTACATCAAAGTCAACCTGTGATATCTGATATGGAATATAAACTAATTATTAGATCACATTTCCGAAAGCTGAATTTATTAAGGAAATAACACAAATATTTAAAAAGCATGGTGTTTTTAATATTTTCAATGTATTAAATAATGAGAAATTCTAGGTGGTCAATATTTTCCTATTTTGTTGTCTTAAATTTGAATCAAGGTTAACTAATTCTCTCCTTTTTTTACACTAAACGTATTGTCCGTCTCATAGCATTGCCCTTAAATATATTAAAAGTTTCAAATACAAAATTTAGCATCACAGTACAAATTTGCACCTATTAGTACGTAATGCAGGAATTAAACCAACTTTGACCTTGATAAGACATCAATTATTCAAAGTAATAAGATCAAACAATATATATATATATAAAATCTAGCTTTACCAATTAGGCCACCTTGGATGCTAATTCGAGACAAAGTGTTAGATCAGCCGTCAGCCATTCCATAATTATTATAAGTTGACAAACTACTAACTATAATTGTAATTTATCTAACAATTCAGAAGCGAATGGTCCATCTCCATCTATATTTAGGGTCCATTTGAATAGATTCATAAGTGACTTTTTTTAACTTTTAACTTATAAAAAGATGTAGTATTAATGTCTAGTACAATTTTCAAAATAAAATTGCAACTTTTTAAAAAGCTATTTTAGTGCTTAAGGAGAAGTTAAAAAAAATGACTTCTCTTATAATAAAAAGTTTTTTATTATTTTTCTCTTAAAATAAGTACTTTTAGAACTAAAAAATCAAACACAAAATAACTTATTTATAAATTACTTTTAATACAAATATTTATTGTTTAAGCTATTTCTTCAAAAGTAACTTGATTAAATTGTTTACCCAAACTGAGTAATATTGGTGTTCTGTTCAGAAATAAAACTTGAAACCTATAGTGTGTCCCTTTTTTGTTGTTGTAATAACACACACATGTCAATGTGGTGATTAGTTTAAGTTGAGAAGTAATTTTTTCATGAAGAAAAATCAACATATAAAAGATTCTATAATCCACAGTTAGTTCAATCTAAACTGTTAATTTTTATTCATCTAAACTAAATTAATCTACAAGTAAATTTTAACTAATTTATTTGAATAAAAACAATGATTATGAGTTAAAAATAATTGAAGAGGAAGACAGATTCTTGAAGACTTTTAAATTAGACAAGTCTCTTAAAAAAAGAGAAATTAAATCCGTAAAAGTGTTTTATGATAGACTATTATTTGCATGTCCTATTATTAATAATATTATTTATAATTAAATGATACTTTTTATTTTTCTTTTTGATATTAATTGAAAATAAAACATTTATCATGGATAATTTTAGACAAAATTATAATTAACTTTATCTTCGTTTTTTTATAAAAATAAATAAATAAACAAAATTCTAGGGCAATTATCCACCTTCCAAAGTACTTACGACAGTTACGAGCCAATAAATAAAACATTAATCACTATGTTCCAGTGTCATACTTGAATCAATCCTAAAAAATAAATAAATTAATAAAAATAAGATAATTAGGAACCCGAACCACCAAAATAAAAGATAACATGTTAGGGTGGCCGTACTAGCATTATAAAAAGTAATGAAAGCATTAATTAAAAAGCATCTTCATAATCAAATTTACACAGCTAGCCTGCACCTTTACATGCAAGTAGACCATTTACGTAAGTAACTACGTGGGACGAAAAAGATAAAGAAGAAAGAACCAACAAGTCAACACTGTAATTGAAATTTCAACACAATGAAATAAAAAGAGAAAAAAAAAAAAAAAGAAAGAAAATAATAATACTCAAGAATTGCGCACAACTGGCACCGGCACTAACTGCAGTTTGTTGGCACTTCCGTTAGTATAAAGGTCACTATCGTCATTTCCAATATTAACAACACCGTCACTTCTAAACGATTCGTTTAAGTTTAACTTGTTTCTTCTCCTGTGTTTAAATAGATAAACCAAACCTGTAGCCACTAATAACGCGACACCTGTCACACCACATACCAAACTTGCCACCACCAACGCCCCTCCCAACCGCCGTGCTCCACCGCCAGAGGATGGCGACGGGCTCCACCACGGTGGCGGGAGCGAAGCGGTTAAATTGGTGGCCTCCGGGAACGACGACACGTCAGAATCAGAAGAAGAGGAGGATGACGAGGACGAGGACGCGGAAGATGAACCGGCTCCGTTGAAGAACGATCTCATCGTCGAGGAGTTCGCCGGCGGCGAGGACTGGAACACGAGGCCGTGATCCGAAGGTCGGAGATCCCTGGATCCGAAGGCGGAGGAATCTCCGGCGATAATGACGGCGAAGATCACGGAGGCGGCGAATTCCGACAACCACGCCATGTGGTTCGTTGCTTGCGCGTACTGAGAGAGTAAGTGACAGTTCAGAAATTAGAACAGAATTGAGATTGTTAAGATATAGTAATAATAATAATTTCTATATATAAATGAGGGGATGGATACGGTGTCGTTTTATGTGTATGGTGCTTGAATTTAATTGCTTAACTTAGAAGCTAGAAGCGTTTCAAAGAAAGGCAAAGGCGAAAAAGAGAGAAAACAGTGGGTTTTGAGAAGAATAGAAGAAGAAGGAAAAAATGTGTTGAGTGAGAGTATGTGTCTTTGTCGGAAATGAATAGAGTCTATTTTATCACCGCTGTCTCTCTTGTCTTTTTCTCCTCCATTATTTTGTTTTTCTTTAAATTTTTTGTTTGCTATTTTTCGTGATGATGGATAATAAAGTCAAGTCTTTCTTGGCATCTTTTTAGCCTTATGTTAACTATTGAAAACTTGTAGACAATAATGGGAAAAGTTACTTAGTTTCGTTGTATGGAAATAACATTATTATTGTATTCTTATTCTTAACTTTGCACATTGCACAGTACTGAAAATCATAGTTAAAAAGGTACATTATTATGCTCCTGATTCTTGAAAGTTGAAAGTCAATTTCTTTGTAAGTGCATTGTTTTATTTTGTTTTGTTTTTTGGGGTTTACGTGCATTGTTTACCTTGATAGAGTATAACACATCAACATGTGTCCATGTTTAAAGAGTATAGAGAAAGGACAATGTCATGCTACACCGGATTAAAATAAATCTATGATATAGATTTTTTTTGGTGACTGAATCTATGATATAGATTTGAATCACGATTAATGTATCCTTTCATAAGTTAAAGAGAAAAGAGAGATTTAAAATTTTATTCTATGATTGGCATATCTAAATCTAAGTCTTATTTACTGGTTGCACTATTCAACATTTCAACTATTGCGGGACATGTAAAGACTAGAAAAAAAACAGATACAACACAACACCTTTGTCGTCTATGTTATTATTACAACCTAGTTGGTGATACTTTGATTCATTGAATATGCTTGAACATCATATTAATTAACTATGATGCATTTTATTGCAAAATGGTCAAAATATGTCTCTATCACCACGTTTACTTGGTTCTTCAATTTTGTATTCATCAAGAAAACAATGTACAGCTTACTCAAGCTGTCTAATGAAGATTATTAATTAAAACAAAACAACCCTTAATTAAAAACACCTAACTCAGACTTAAGGTAAATAAATGCAAGCATGTGTTTATTCTGCAATGCAAAGTTATCAGTAGACTTCAACATGCCATTGTTTGTTCTTCTTAAGTTGTGAAAGCTTTTCTTCCCAATTTTCTCCTCTTTGCTCTGCAACCTTCTTCAGTGTATCCTGGATTCCAGGCATCATCCCCTTTAGACCACAGAAATAAATGTGAGCCCCGTTGTCGAGAAGTTTGAAGATCTCATCGCTATATTCCTCGATCTTATCCTGAACATACATCTTGCCTCCGCTCCTGTTCTTCTGCTCTCTGCTGAGAGCCTTGTCATAGCGGAAGTTGTCTGGATAGTCCTTAAGGTATTTGGTGAATTCGTCATCATACAGAAGACTATCGGTATTGGCAACACCCAGGAAGAGCCAGGCTAGTCCACCAAACTTAAATTTAGGAACTGACTCCATAAACATTCGACGCAGATAGCCCCTAAATGGAGCAACACCAGTACCGGTGGCAATCATTATGTGTGTCGCATTTGGATCATCCTCAGGCAAAAGCATGATCTTCCCAGAGGGCCCTGCAAAAACAAATGTAGATAACTCAATTTTCAGCCAATAAGTAGTTTTCACCTACGTTTGCATTGTGACTCATAAGTCATGAGGCTAATTAATCATCTTAAGTGTAACTTATCAATCTGTTATACATCCTATAAAATAACTTTCATGTCTACCAAATTTTCAGTCGATATTGAAATAATTCTTTACCATGTTATTTGAAAGCATTATATGATATACACTCATAACTTCTAACTGATTAACCACCAATCAAATAGAAAGTCAAATAATGTCATGCATTTAGTAAAAGAAGTATCCACATCCTAATGCAAGTGCATTATGGAATTACTTTGGTAAGCCATAGCCTTGCAAAGCTGTCAACATTATTGTGGATGGTTAAGATTGAAGAAGTTGTGAATGAAAAATAAAAAGAAGGAACCTTTTATAACTTTGTGTTAATTTCTTAGCTTCTATTTATTGGTAGTATGTGTCAACAATTATATATTGAAACTTGTTTCTTCATTTTGATAAATTGTGCCTAGGAAGTTGTAATGACTATAGTTTTACTTAGAATTCCCAGAGTCTAGGTTTGCCCTATTAATATCTTCAAAGTGTTGATTATTCTTCCCTGAAAGATTCTGAATTTTTCAGAGGATTCCAGTTAGATCTATTTCATATATCAGTAGGACAAACCTAGGGTAAAAATTGAATAACATGTTACAACTAACTGAGCAAGACAACATGCACATAAATAAATAAACAAAAAAATAAATAAAAGGATATTAGAAATCCACCCAATTGAGAAAGGTACAGAAGGAGTTATGTTATTGCAATACAAATTGGTTCTGAGAATCTGTAAAATAATATAGAAATCATGTTAACTTTTTAACAATATCAGAAATAAGAAGAGATTTCTCCCACCTGTGATCTTAATTTTGTCTCCAGGCTTGGAGTTGCACAAAAAGTTGCTGCAAACACCTTGCTTAGAAGGATCTTCCTTTCCAGTGTCAGGATCATAATAAACAGCACGGCGCACACACAAGCTGGCGGTTTTGCCATCAAAATTGTCTCCATACCTCGTCGAAGCAATTGAATATAGCCGAACATTATGGGGACTTCCAGGTTTCTTTGGATTTTCTCCCTGCCACCCATATGCAAATTCTATTCATTAGTACCAAATCATTCTCCAGCAAAAACAAATCCAAATATTCTGCCAATGACCAAGATTATTAAGGTTCACTAGGAAGAAAACATTACTAAATCTTTTGATATGTCCAATTTACATGCAAAAATTCTGAAGCCAAAATTCAAGCATTGTGGATTGTCAGCAGAAAATAACTCAATGATACTACTTACAGGTGGAATGACACCATAACTCTGTCCTTCCCAGTAGGGAACATTGCCACCATGATCAATCACAATATGACATGTTTCACCGGGAGCCTTTGGACCAACGAGCCTCTCGACGGAAACAATAGTTGCTGTGTATGGCTCTTTAGGCTTGTATATATTCAATGGAGGTTCATTAGCATCTTCCAATTCTAAAGGGGAGACAGTAACTTTGGGTGCACTTGTTTGTTGCACCGACATGCATGTCACACGCCGACTTCTTGACCTTGAATTGTTTGCTTTCAGGTTGAAAGTTAACACCGGTGCCCATGATTTATCCTGGAAGTTTAAGTTAGATACCTGCAAATCAAGTGTAGCTTCTCTTTTAAAACAAAAATTGTATATCAAAAATGAAGAAGCTGGGTTTCAAACAAAATGATGCCAACATAATCTATCCTCCAACAACTGCAATGTCATTATGCACTGGTTTCAAAAATCACTTGACCAATTACTCCCTCGTTTCAAAGTATCAGTTTCTTTGGACAAAGTGATACATTAAAAAATATTCATATCTATAATTGTTCTGCATGAGCTTCTAAAAATCATCACTAATCAAAGCGAAATCTGACATATGTATGGATCCTTTAAAACAAACTAAAGGCACTTATAGATAACAAGAGTTTCCAAAAGTCAAAGGGCAGAAAAGTAATAAGGGATCATAAGAAGTATCAAACCTTAAACGCAGATCTTCTGAGAGACAAATCGCTGCCAACAGGAACAGCCACAGCCACCTGCAGAAACCGGTGGGAAAAAAAAAGTTCAGAACTTTTGTTCAACAATGATAAAAAGACACAAAATTAATAAATAACAAAAGTAAAAACAGGGTAGAAAATCCTTAGTTCCATTTGAAAAAGCCAACTTCAGGTCAAATTTCCAAGCTTTGAGTCTACAAAGTTAGTTGTATTCACCCACAGCTCAAACCAGGTAGAAAAAATAGAGATAAAAGAGAAAACGGTCAAAATCAAATTTTGATTCCATTTGGGGTGACCGTTTTGCTTAACGTGGAGGAAAAAAAAAAGGTAATTGGTTAGTGGGTTCATTACCTGTGACAGAGCCAAATGAGCCATCACGAGATCAACAACAAAGAAAGTAAGAACAATAATCTGAGCAACAGCAAAGTGATTGGAGAAAGGAGAAGGAATTTAATAATAATAAATAAATATTTGATTAGAATGGAACAATGGAAAGTAGTAGATGGGTGTATTATATAAGAGTAATCAAAGTTGAAGTTGGATGTGGGTTTGGGTGTGGTGATCCTTTGGAGAATGGGAAAGGTCGTTGCTTCTTCACACTTGGCTCCTCGGAGTGTCACTTCCTCGGTTCCTCGCTTGCATTCACCTCTGCCTGTAACTGTAAGCACCAGCGACTAGGAATACTTAATGTCAATTGTTGGTGTGTCGGGTCGGGTTTGGTCTAAAATTGTGGGCTAGCTTAGGTAGGTTCAATCTGGTTTGGTGGGTTTCGGGTTCTTTTTCTTGGGAACGTCCTTAATTAATTAATTTTTGGGTCAATCTTGATTTAGCATTGAATATCTTTTTTTTTTTGGTGTCTAGCATTGAATATTATTTAGTATGACTATAAGTCATATTCGTTTGTTATTATATATATGAAATTCTTAATCTTCAATGTTTTGGAACATTAGTATAATAATTTTTTTAAACGTTTGTAAAAATATTCAATATTATTTGTTTAGGTTGTTATTTTTTAATTTTAAATTATTTATATATTTACTCGTTTTTAATTATTGATTATTGTAGTTAGCAATTATTTCATATTTCTAAGCTAATAAATTAAAATTTTTGAAAAGATTAAGAGAAACGAAAAGGTACGATGTTCTTCGTATGGATGGAGGCCAACAAAAAATTTGAAGCAGGTCAAACTTTAACGTATGCCGAGTTTCTAAATTATTTTGTTTATAATAGAGAAGAAAGGGAATAATATCCACACAAGAGAGAGTATTGTATCGAGAGGTTAAACTATACTCTACCGGGTACATGTGATGTCTACTATATGAGAATTTTGTTAATTATTCAAAAATGTTGCAGAACATATGAGTTTATTAGGACAGTTAATGAAATTACATATTCTAACTTTCAAGATTCTTTTTATTTTATAGGACTACTATGTGACGATAAAAAATTCATTGTAGCTATTAATGAGGTCTGGTAATGAATTGAAAAAATTGTTTGTAACGTTATTAATATCTAATAGTGTTAATAAACTAAATTGTATTTGAAATGCAACTTAGACATTATTGGTTAACAGAATACAATATATGAGAAGAAAAACATTGAAAAACCAAGGTATTTTACTATGTGGTAAATCATTATCACATGTAGGACTTTACTTGTTCACCAATGGGCAACTTTACATTGCTTTGTCAAGAGTTAAGAGTTGTAATGGACTGAACTTTCTAATTCTAGATGAAGGCAACAATCAAAACTCATCAACAATAAATGTCGTGTTCAACGAAGTTTTTAATAATATTTAGGTAAGAAAATAGTATTTTCATTTCAGTAACATGTTATAATTTACATTTTTGTACAAATACTTGTTGTAGATATAACTAATTTATTAACTATACTTTCAGACTCGAAATAAAATGTGTAACATGGAGAACAACATTATATGCCAATTGCTTTTCTAATGAGGTTAGTAAAATATTAGATTATCGATAAATTTTCATTAGCCTTATAATATAAAGTTTAGTATAAAATTGATATGCTACTATTACATGTATATATGTTCTTATTTTTTCAGGTCTCTTTCCTTATGGTTCAAAAATATTATAGACTTCAAACTGTTCTATTTGCATTTTATTTGAATAAAGATAAAACAATATATTCAGTACGTTTATTATATAATGACGATGATAGTGTAATACTAAACTTGAAAAATTTATGATTATAAAATATTATTTTCGATTTACCATATCAAATTAAAATATAAGCCCATGCATCGCATGGGTTTAACATTGGTAGTAATACAAATGGGAAGCTTTTATGCTGACGTGGTGCTCATACGTTGAGTTTAAAAATTTATTTACTTAGATGTCGTCACTAGAAAAATTTATTTTTCACAAGTTTATCTCAGGGGATTTTGCAGGAGGGGGACTCACTAAGTCATCTCGCAAGAGACACCTGAAGCGAGTTCACCAGGTCGGGAGCGAATCACCCGACCTCCCAACTATCTCATTTACCAAAGAGGATGGGCAAGGGGTAATCCCTGGACACGATGGATCCAGTGGTGATAACCATGATCCTGGCAAACGCTCATCTCCACAGAACGCTAGTAGACCAGGGGAGTTCAGCCGACATCCTTTTCAAGCCCGCGTTCGACAAACTAGGATTGGACGAAAAGGAGTTAAGGGCTTACCCTGATACCATGTACGGGTTAGGCGACACGCCAATAAAACCACTAGGATTCATACCCCTCCACAAGACTTTAGGAAAGGGGAAAAATCCAAAACTCTGGGCGTAGACTTTATAGTCGTCGACGTCGGGTCAGAATATAATGCCTTAATCGGCAGGACTACCCTAAATCGGCTTGGAGCGGTGGTGTCCACCCCTCACCTTTGCATGGAATTTCCAACATATGCAGGGATAGTAACGGTGTGGGGAGACCAGAAATTGGTAAGAAAATGCTACAATGAAAGCCTGAACCTGAGAGAAAAAGGCAAGGAAGTTCACACCATAGAGCTCGGCGGAGCAAGAGCCAAAGAAGAGCTGCGACCGCAACCGGGAGGCAAAATTGAAGAAATTCAAGTCGGCGAGGAGGAAGGAAAGAACACTAACATATGAGCCAACCTAGAGAAAAACCTAAAACAAAGATTGACAAAGCTCTTACGAGACAATTCCGACCTCTTCGCCTGGAAAGCCTCCGACATGCCAGGGATAGACCCCGAGCTCATGACCCACAGACTCTCAGCATATCCTGGATCGCGACCTGTACAGCAGCGACGGCGTAAGCTCGGTCCAGAAAGGGTTCAAGTGGTAAAGGAGTAGGTAGAAGCGCTCTTAGAGGCCGGCTTCATCAGGGAGGTCAAGTATCCGATATGGCTAGCAAACGTAGTACTAGTCAAAAAATAAAACAGCAAGTGGAGGATGTGCGTTGACTACACCGACCTTAATAAGGCATGTCCTAAAGACCCATATCATCTTCCAAGCATTGATACTCTAGTAGACTCCAGCTCAGGGTATCAATACTTGTCGTTTATGGATGCTTACTCGGGATACAACCAAATCCTGATGCACAAGTCGGATCAAGAAAAAACATCATTCATCACGCCTAGAGCAAACTAATGCTATGTGGTCATGTCTTTTGGATTAAAAAACGCTGGGGCCACATACCAAAGGCTGATGAATAAGGTGTTCGCTCCCCACCTTGGGAACCTAATGGAAGTCTATGTGGACGACATGCTAGTGAAAACCAAGGAGGAGACCGACCTCTCGCAAGTCTTCAACACCATAAGGTTACATGGGATGAAGCTAAATCCCGCAAAATGTACCTTCGCGGTGGAGGCTGGAAAATTTATGGGGTTTATGCTGACGCAAAGGGGAATTGAAGCAAATCCCGACAAGTGCAAAGCCATCCTAGAAATGAAAAGCCCAACTTGCTTAAGAGAGGTTCAACAATTGAATGGTCGACTTGCAACCCTCTCCAGGTTCTTGGCAGGGTCAGCATTAAGATCCCTTCCACTGTTCTCTCTTCTAAGAAAAGGATGCCAGTTCGAATGGACTCCAGAGTGCGAAGAAGCATTTCAGGAGTTCAAAAGGTTTTTGAGCCAACCTCCAATCCTGACCCGACCTCTAGTTGGGGAAGAACTCATCCTATATTTGCCTGTAGCAGACAAAGCTGTAGCATCAGCTCTAATACGGGAAGATGAGGTCGGGCAGCATCCTGTGTACTTCACCAGCAAAGTTCTACAAGGCCCTGAACTAAGGTACCATAAACTAGAGAAGTTCGCCTACTCCTTAGTAATAGCCTCACGAAGGTTACGGCCTTACTTCCAAGCTCACAAAATAAGAGTCCGAACGAACCAACCCATGAAGCAAATCCTCCAAAAGACGGATGTTACGGGGAGAATGGTTCAATGGACAATAGAGCTCTCCGAGTTCGATCTGAAGTATGAAACTCGGACGGCAATTAAAACCCAATGCCTCACCAACTTCATAGCAGAATATGCAGGAGATCAAGAGAAAAAATCAACTACATGAGAACTATACGTAGATGGATCCTCAAACAAGACAAAAAGTGGTGCAGGCATAATACTGGTCAATGAGGGGGGAACACAAATAGAGGTTTCCCTCAAATTTGAATTCCCAGCTTCCAATAATCAGGCGGAATATGAAGCTTTGATCGCATGATTGAAGTTGGCAGAAGAAGTCGGTGCAACAAAAGTGATGATATTCAGCGACTCTCAAGTGGTGACCTCCCAAATAAATGGAGAGTATCAGGCCAAAGACCCAAATATGAAGAGATACTTGGACAAAACCTTGGAGTACCTCAGGCGCTTTGCAGATACCGAGATCAGGCATATAACTTGGGATCTTAACAGCAGAGCAAACGCCCTCTCCATGTTAGCAAGTACCAAACCAGGGGAGAATAATAGAATCTTGATCCAGGAAACTCTCCAAGAACCCTCTGTAGTTAAAGCAGAGGCCAAACAGGATGTCCTTGAAATCACCGGGCTAAACCTCGGATGGATGAATCCCTTAGTCGAATACCAAAAATTTGACATCCTCCCCAAAGAGGAAAAAGAGGCCAAGAAGATTCGGAAGGAAGCACAACACTACACTCTGGTGAAAAATATCCTCTATAAAAGAGGAATATCAACACCATTGCTAAAGTGCGTCCCGACCTCAAGGACAAATGAAGTGCTAGAGGAGATTCATAATGGAATCTGCGAAAATCATCTCGGAGCCAGGTCGCTAGCCAGAAAGGTAATCCGAGTTAGGTTCTACTGGCTGAACTTGCAGAAGGATGCCACAAAATTTGTGAAGAAGTGACAGCCATGCCAAATGCATGCAAACTTCCACGTGGATCCCCCCGAAGATCTCATCAGTATAACTTCTCCATGGCCTTTCGCAAAATGGGGGATGGATCTATTAGGACCTTTTCCCCAAGCTACAGGACAAGTAAAGTACTTAATAATGGGAATAGACTACTTCACAAAGTGGATAGAAGCAGAACCATTAGCCATCATCACTGCCCAGAGAAGTCGGAAGTTCCTCTACAAAAATATCATCACAAGGTATGGGGTACCTCATTCCATCACCACGGATAATGGCACTCAGTTCACCGACTCAACCTTCATAAGCCTGTAGCCAGCATGAAGATCAAACACCAGTTCACTTCGGTGGAACATCCACAAGCAAATGGACAAGCCGAGACAGCCAACAAAATTATACTGGCGGGATTGAAGAAAAGGTTGCAAGATGCAAAGGGAGCTTGGGCTGAAGAGCTCCCCCAAGTATTATGGGCTTATCGGACAACGCCACAGTTTGCTACAGGGGAAACACCCTTCCGACTTGCCTATGGCGTGGAAGCCGTGATACCAGTAGAGATCGGCGAGCAAAGTCCAAGGGTGATCTTCTATGATGAGGTCGAAAACATACAGGGGCACAAAGAGGAACTTGAACTGCTCCCTGAAATCCGAGAGCAAGCCCAGATAAGAGAGGCGGCATTGAAGCAAAGGATGACTACCAGATACAACAAAAAAGTCATTCGAAGGAGTTTCACCCCAGACGACTTGGTCTTAATCAGAAATGACATTGGAGTCAACAAATATGGGGAAGGGAAGCTCGCTGCTAATTGGAATGGACCATACAAAATTAGTGAGGTCTTAGAAAAAGGTTATTATAAGGTGACCGACTTAAACGGCACCGAGTTACCAAGGTCGTGGCATGCTTGTAATATGAAAAGGTACTACAGTTAAAAGCGTACTCTACTCCCTGATGTACTTTTTTCCCAACTTCATGGTTTTCTCCCAAAAGAAAAGGTTTTTCCTGGAGGGTGGTTTTTAATGAGGCATCAAAGTAGAGGCTAAGGAGCTACTAAATCATCAAAAATCCTTAGTAGCAATAAAGTACCTTTGCAAATAAATAAAGATCTTTTACAATATCTCTTATAAATTCCTTTTCACCCTTTTACTTTTTCTACGAAACGCGCCGACTTAAGCTCGACAAAATGTGAAAATCCCATGAACCGACCTAGATGGTCATCAGGATAAAACGACGAGGTACAAGTCGGTGTAAAGAGGTTATATAAGCAGATCATAAAAACTCGAAAATTGGCCGACCTAGAAGTCGAGAAACCGAGGACAGATGAAATGCATCGCAAAAATAACCTAAGTTACGAAAACTCAATGAAATCCAAAATTGAGTATAAGGAACAACCCAAAAAGAGATAAGAAAATACATCGAAAACCAATAGGCAGAAACTGTCCCAAAACTTAAGAAAGGACGATCAGCCCTAGTAAAAGCCTTTTCAAAAAATGAAAAAAGGTTTTCGAAAAAACAAAAAAGATCAAAAGAGGTTTCCAAAAACCTAAGAAGAAAGCATGCAGGCCAACATAAAAGATAACCTAAAACCCTTATCTAAAAAAGGGTATTTTTAATTTTGTTTATGGCCAAAAAAGGCCACAAAATTGTTAGCAAGTTACCAGTATAAATAAAAAACATAAAAATTGTTTAAAAAGGGGGGACCCACAGGCCGGGCCCCATATAGCCAACATAACTTAATTAGAAGAAGGAAGGTCACCACCAGGAGTCGGAGCAGCAGGAATAGGAACGGCATCAGAAGAAGTCGGAGCAGGCTGGTCGGGAACTTCAGAAGGAGCCCCCGAAGAACTCGGAACGTCACCCCGAGGAGGAGACTCCATTATCCTCTGCCCCCGAGTTTTTAACTCGGAGTCAGTTTCATGTCGGGGAGGGGAGACAATTGCGCCATTCACTACGATTTTATCAGGATCTAAGGGAGAAAGGTCCAGGTTGGGAGCAATGACCCCAACCTGTTCCTTAAAAATCCTCCACGCCTCCTCCGCTCCCTCAGCAATGGAGTCCTCCATGTCTTGGAAAGCGTCCCGACACCCGGAGAGCTCATTTTTCAGGTCTAAATTCTCCATAAAAAGTCTGATATAATTTTGCTCCGCCTTCTCCTTAAGGCCCTCTGCCATGGCACACTGGCCCATCAGCTTCTTCTCCCTCTCCCGAATCTTATCCTTCTCCTCCTTTAATTTGGTAACCTCCTCCTTCAACTTCCTCTCCTCCTCCTGATATAACGAAATCCTCCCCTCAAGTTCCTCAACTCTTGGGGTGGAACCCAAAGAACTGAGGGGAGTATGTTAAAAAATATCCAGGAGCTTGGTATAAACCCCAGCCGCCCGAACGCTTCCCTGAACTATAAGATTTAGATGGTTCTGAACCATAGCATCATCCATACTAATAGTTGAATGAGAAAAAAGATGGGTTCGGACAAATTGAGGACCATCAAAGGCAGCCCCGGAAGAAGAGCCAGAAGTCTTCCCTTTCTTCTTCTTAGGTTCAGAGGAAGGTCGGGGCGGAGGGGGAGGAGAAGGAAGAGAGGAAGAGGATACCATAATAGGATAGGAGGAAGTCCCCAAATTATAAGGAGGAGGAGGAGGGGGAAGATCGCCAGTAGACCTTGCTGCGTCCACCCGTGCCCGAGATCTTTTCTTGGCATCCTGGACTTTTTGGTAAGAGGAGGCAGAAGCTTTCTTCACCATTTCTGAAAAAGAAGAAGACAAAAAGTCAATTCACAAAGAAGTCGGAATTCCAGAATAAAAAACATTCAAAAACAAGTCGGAATAATAAAAAAATAAATTATATCTACCTATCTTGGCCCGAACAAAACTCGGAGACCCTTGGAGAAATTTCTTTGTATCCAAATAAGGGGCCCTCCCCCAAACTTCTCGGAGGAACCCCACGACAGCCTCTTCGACCTCATCCAGGTCATCCAAACCATACTTCTCCACAGAAGAAGCCTCCAGCCAGTATAAAGGAAAGCGGGGAATAAAATTCTCATCCAGAAAAAAGGGGTGGTGACCCTCTACAGCTTGAACTTTAAAAAAGAAATTTTTGAAATTATGGGAGGATTCGTCAAAAAGGTTGAAAAGTCTCCGACCTTGAATAGCCCGAAAAGACACCCACTGTTGTTTATTGTTTTACCCACTAAAGGGCTTGGTCATATGGAAAAGATAAAATAAAATCCTCAAAGAGTTCGGAAAATCTAAATCCTGGCTAATAAGTTGGTAAACCTTCAAAAAATCTCCAAGAGTTGGGATGAAGTTGAGTAGGGGCGACACGGCAATGGTGCAGAACAGAAATCTCAAAAGAGGAAAAAGGTAGAAAAACTCCCAATCGAGTGAATAACTCTCATACATAAAAAAGAAATGAGGGTCCTCGTCAGAAGCCCTTCCAAAACAAACCCGGTCTTCCGAACCCGGGGCAACCAGTTTGTATTTTGGCTCATCCTCATTAGAAGCATAAATTCTATGATGAGTGCGAAGATCGGTGATGTAGTCAGTATCTACAAAAGGTTCTTCCCCAAGAACCGTAACATCCACCCACAGAGCGAGGGATTCTACAGAAGACATCTTTTCCTAAATAAAGGAGATAGCGAAACCTACAAAGGAAAAAGAAAAAGGATAAAAAAACAGGATCTCTAAGGGGCCTGGGACAAAATCCTCAAACAAAACAGAGTTGCTAAGCCTATAAGTCAACCCTCCTCTCAAAATAGAAACATGCAAACGAAAGTATTTCGTAAAAAGAGAGTAGAGAAAAGAACTAACCTTTGCTTGAAAACGGATAGGGCAGTAGAGGCTCAGAGAAAGGAGGAATCCTCGTGAACAGAGTGTTTTCTTTTTTGAACAAGGAAAGCAAATGCGAAGGTTTTCAGAAACGAAATAAAGAAAGAGAGGGAAAGTATTTATAAATACGTTAGGGGCATAATGGTAAAAACGGAGGCCGTCATTAAAGAGGTGCACCGTTACCAATGTAACTGATCCCCGCGTGTGAATACGCAAATTCCTAACGGACGCGACGTTTTGATTAGACGCGACTGTTGAGAAATTTTGAAAACACGTCAGTTCTAGAAAAATCACGTCGTTTCCTCACCAGGTCGGTTACAAACCCGAGTTGAGGTACTCGACCTCACCTCTTAAAAAGAGATTGGGCTCGAGTAGGGGCACTGTTCATACCCTGATCTAACGCTAAGGCCCAGGAACAAATAAGAGGCCTAATCCAAAGGAATTGATCCTCACTTTGCACCGACCTTCCCTCGAGAGGTCGGTTGTTACCACGACTTGCTCTAAAAAAGTTGGGGACAAGGATTAGTTGGCAGATAATACTCATTCAAGTAAGTAACTGCCCCTAAAATCTCTCAACCCACTTCCAGGAGCCATATCCCAACTTCCCTAAGATAAAGGGACGGTTATTCCCTTTTTAAGGTGGAACTACTCCAATGGTGGTTATTGGCTCACCACTATAAATACACTGACACCCCTCAGATATTACTAAGACCCAATACTCTCTAGACCTGCTTACATCCTTGCTAACTTAGGCATCGGAGTGTCTTTGCAGGTACCACCCCCCATTCTCTCACACTCACAAGTCGGACGGAGGCCCCAAAGACACGGACTCGCTCGGAGGCTTCCTTCCTCAGACGATTGAGCCAACCCAACGAGTCCAACCCATTAATCTCCGGTTACCCATCGTAACAGGTGTTATTTTATATATATATATATATATATATATATATATATATATATATATATATATATATATATATATTCTGAAAAATGGTAACGATCACAATGTGTTTTATCCTATAATTTTCATGCGTAACACAGGGGGATGGAACCAGTATTATTTATAATGAGAATTTAGATCCTCTAAATTTTAGACTACACCATAACAATTTTAAATTTGTAACATAACACAATTTTATCAAATTTATTTAAGTTATTAACCTAACTTTAATATATATGTTTGTCATCATTAATTATATGTTATTATTTACTAAATTTAAGATTGAGACATAATTAATTCATAATGAATGCGACACAATTAAGTCAAAAAGAAAGAGAAGTAGAGAATAATGGTAAAAAATATGCAGATTTAAGAAGTAATGGATGTTAATAATAAAAGAATTTCAAGTTCAACCAAAGAGAATTTAACTACAATAGAAAAAAAGATTTTTAGAAAAGGTCTTTTAGAGAAAAGAAGTATATGGGTGTTCATGGATCGGATCCGATTCACATATCCGCGGTGTTTATCTGAATTCGATAAAAAAATTACGGATATGGATCCAATACGTAAGGTTATTGGATTGGATCCGATCCGCACACTAATAGGATCGGATTGTGGATTTTGTGTAGGTATCTGCAAAAATAAAGAAATAAATAAGTGAATATTATTTTTATGTTTTATTTTAACTAATAATTATCATAAATATTGTATTATTTTAATTTATTATTTAAGAAAAGTATATTTAATATTATTTTAAGAGTAAACATATTTAAACGAATAAAGAAATAAATTTTATTGATATTTTTTTAATAAAAATCAGCTTTTAAATTATTTTTTTTGCGGATATATCCGATATCCGATCCGAATCGATCTTAAAAACTGCGAATATTGGATCCAATCCGATCCGATCCACATTCACCCCAAAAGAAGTATATTCATGGTATCTTATATTAAAATCATAATTTAAATCAAAACTGTTTTGGAGATTTTATTTTCTCGGATTGTGAAGGTTGATGAAATACTTTTTTCTCTGTCTTTATAGAATACTTGAAAAATATTAATATATTCATTATTTCTTGTTATATTTTTTTATTTAATTTTACTGGTTTTCTAAGGTTTTGTCGATATATTATTTCATAGAAATATTTAGATTGGACCCGAGTGCTTCGTTCCTTCTCTCCCGGAGTTCAAGCTGGCAAACAGTTTCGACCTTGCATCCAAGCTATTAGTACAACGAGTAATGTCGCCGTCGCCGCTTATATGAAAATTGAAGCGATTACTAAACATTGGTTCGGAGAAGAAGTTGAAGGAAGCAATTAAAGTGATGGACAATGTGACCATGGAGATGATAGAGGCAATGATGATGAATTGGTTGATAACAAGTTAAAGATTTTTTTTTCTTGTGAACATTGATGTTGTAGAGTGTACATTGTGTAGTTTGAAGTTGTGTTAGACTACTGTTATGGTTATGTAAGATATTATAAAAACTAGGAGAGAACAGTATCATTTTCGAATAGAGGGGTCAGGGACCATTTTGTCTTCTATTAGAGTTGACAGGGACTATTTTGTCCTCTATTAAAGTTGACGAAATAAAGGACCTAAGTGACTGACAGAATTAATTATTAGAGACTAATTAAATAATTAATTTTATTTAAAAATTAAAGTGTCTGGTCTAAAATTTTCTGAGGACCAAAATAAATAAATACTCTAAAATTAAGTAATTTAAACATTTAAATAACATGACTTAAAAAAATGTATTAAGGTTATTTGTCAATTTTTTTTTATAAAAATATATAATTTAGGTGCTAATATATTTATTATGTATTTATTAAATTAAAATATATTTTAAAATTTTATTAATAATAATTTTCACATATATCTTTATAACAAATATTATAAAATTTTTGCATTTAATTATTTATTTAAAAATGGTGTTAAGAAGTAATTTTTGTCGATCAATATCAATTACTTTTTTAAATTTTTTATTTATTTTCGGTCCTCTTTTATATTTATGTACTTGTCATATATAACGTTGAATTTGAATATTTTCTCAAGACCATGGAGCAAATTATTAATACTCTGAGAAGATCTCATTAATCTGTTGACCAGCTAAAAACTACATCTCAGGTCTACATATTGATACTAAAAACAACACGTGTCTCATAAAAATTGTGCCAACACCCAAAAAGGTACAAGGCGTGTGGCACGCCTGATTGGGGAAGGCGCACCCTAAAACTCACCCAGGTATATATGAAGCATTACTTAAGCTCCAAAATCCAAACTAGAGAGTATCAAATTTTCCACAACAGCGCTCTCTTTCTCTCTGTATTTTCCCTTTCTCTCCCAATTTCAACACTTCATCATCTCAAGTTCACTAATTTCCCCTTCCTTCAAGGTCAGTTTCCATTCTCTACCCTTTCAATTCGCTAGCAACACTACCCCACTTTCTTTTCCGTCAGGCAATGACGAAGTCTCCCGTTTCGCCTGATCTGCCGCCACCAAACCTAACGGCCACGGACGAGGAAACTACAAGATGCAATACTGCCAACCGTCCTCGCAAACTCATCATCAAGTGCGGAGACAGGATGATCGGCTGCACCACTGATAAGGACGTCATCAACGCAAACACTACTAGCCACGATGATTCCGGCACAGGGCGGCTGGAACCAACTGTGAATCCGAAGAGGAGAAAGAAGAATAATGCAGAGCCAAAGGGATACCAGAGTCACACTCCATGGATACCACCTTCTCTGCCACCGACATTATTGCATGATCTCACCGTGACGAGGGAGGAGCTCATGCATGATTTCAAGACTTCACTGGACAAAATCAAACAAGGAAATTTCAGTAAGGAGGATAATCACAAACCGCTTGCACCGACACCACCAGTAGTGACAGCAGCGATTGCTGAACGCAGTCCAACTGGATTGAAGATCAATGAGAGCATATGTGACGATACTGCGGAAAACGTTTGGAAAGGTAGAACAAGAAGCAGGAGTTGCAACAAGAAAGAGAGACCGCCATTTAGGTTCGCGTTGACGGAATCGGAAATTGAGGAAGATTTCATGAAGATGACAATGAATAAAAATTGGCCACCGCCGAAGCAGAAAAAGCAGTCCAGAAATCTGCAGAAACAATTGGATGTAAGTTGCATTGTTCTTAGTTGCTTGTAGTGCAAGAAAGTTAAAATTTTGTGCCCTAATCTATTTCATTATTAGGATTAGTTTAATTTTGTGTTTTAATAATATTATCTTATTGATATCTACCTTATTTCAATTTAATTTGATTTCAATAGTTCATGGAAAAGATTTAAATCTTATCATTTAAATTTTTTTTTTGTACAGGATCTTGTTCCTGGTTTTGGTTTAACAGAAATTAAAGCAGATTTATACAATGTTTCTAAATTTTAATAGACAAGCGAAGGAATAAAGATTCATCTATGAAGACTATTATATGCAAAGGTTTTAATGATGTAAATGGGGGTTATCTTTTGTTCTTTTTCAATTAATGTTAATTATGATTGATGTATTATTTTATGGTTTATTTTTCTGTTCTTAATGGCAATGCCGAAGGGGATCGAATATAAACTAATGTGACATTTATTTTGTATATTTTTAAAAAAATTTTGATAGATTATAAATTAGTAGTTTTTCAAGAAAATATAATGTGTGTGTAATTTTTCATTTAATTTTTTTTGTAGCTTTTATATATCTTTTAAAGTGTTTGGTTTAGGACGATGATTAATTCATGCCGAGAGCTTAGACTTATTGGATAGTTGGGAAATGGAGGAGACGCCGTTGAGGTGGTGTGTGTGGTTGTAGTTGTTGGTAGTGCAAGAATTCATTGGTGGAAAGAAGGTAGAGTCTTGGAGATGAAAAGTGATAGCAAAACAGGAACACGATATATTGCTCATATTGAATAACTGGATATTTGTTTTCTCATATAAAAAATTATGAATTTATTTTCTCAGATGAATAATGGGAATTTGTTATTTATTTCTTTGATCTTGAATTTTTATTATTTTTGAAATTATTGGATTAAATTCATTTAATTTTAATTTGTTATTATAAAAAGATATTTTTGTCACAATATCAAAAGGAATTAATTAGTCTTTTAACAAAAAAAATTAAAAGGATGTATTTATTTTTTAATTTATAAATTAGTCTTTTGTCACAATATCAAGCATGAGAAATAGACAGCATAATTCTGAATCAACATGAAATTTATAAATTTTGGAACTTTATTCATGTTGATTGTACTTGCACAAACTGTTAGCTTCTTGCAAATTTTCTTCTTTCTCACCAGCATAAACTATTTGCATAGACAATTAGTATTGGCAATTCTATTTCTTTTTCTGTTTCATTGGCTCTGTTTACTCTTCGTACTATGTTACTAAAATGCTCTTGAATTTTGTTGACACTTTTGTTTTACTTCCACCCATGACGTTACAGGTATCTACAGCTAAAAGTTTCTCAAAAGCATTTTTTGTTGGTTTTTATACTTTGCTATTTTCTGGACGCATATCTGTTTCTTAATTGGGGAACTGATAGATATGCCTATATTAATACACTGGGAAATCTTTATCATATAAATCAGATGTATAATAATTAGTATTAAATGCTAATGATAAATTTGGTTTAAGATAGAACAGTCCAAAAGTTATCTCTTTGAACTTAAGACCACGTTTGTGTTACAAATTTGTAAGAAAAGGAGAATCTTTTTCTTTTCGTTGTTGAGAAAATATAATGATGCTTATTCTCTATGTTCGTATACTCCTTATTTGCAATTTGCAAATTCTGATTTCTGAGATAGTTCCTTAGTTTTTTAGATTTTAGATGTCAGAATTCTTACTGAATGATTTGTTGTAATACTTTATCTCTAAGCTCACAGCTTTTCCAAAATAGACAAAAATTATCACCGTTTGCAACCAAGAGCTACTTGCTAAGGGAAGTGAATTACTCGAACGAACCCGCAAAGGTAACAGAACATCAATCACAAATGTTGCTACTAGTATTAAATCAATTTTATTTTGTTGGCAAAATGACTTGACATAGTAACGAATAATGATGAAAACTGCAAGTGATCTTCACTAGAAAATAGATAGTAATGAATAATGATGAAAACTGCAAGTGATCTTAACTAGAAAATAGTTTTTGTTTACATACATCGAATAGGCCAGGTAATTTTTTTTCCTTTCAAGAATTCACACCTGATAATGGGATTCTTTATCTGTATCAGTTCGTCATGGTTTGTAAAATTTTCATGTGATACTAAAAATGAAGAGCAGACATTTTGTAGGAACCATTACCAAAAAGGAAGAGTAAGCTACCTTTGGCTTCACAAGTCACAACATTGTTTTCCTTATATATGGGGATAATCCTGATCATAAACAGGTACTAAATTCTTTGTAATCTTGAATTTGTAGATGCTGTGCTAGATATTTGCAGAGACTTACTAGCATGGTCAGGGAGATATCTGCTTGATGATGGCAAAAAGCGGAAATACTTTGGGTTGAAGACAGATGCAAGGGGAATTGTAGAGATTGAGTGTAGAAATAAAGGGAAATATGATATCTGGACTCGAGGGGTCTCCAGGCTTCTTTCCATCATTGCACAAAGACAAAACAGATTTGGAAACTGATCCATGCATCTTACACTAATTACTATTAATTGAGTCTCTAGTTAGGGTTGACTACTAAACTAAATTCAAATTATATGCATTATAATGCATTTTGCATATGTGTAACCGTAGATAGTCAGTCTGTGGCAAGGACTCAAATCAAGTGAACTTTGTAACTTATTTATTTATTTATTTATTTGGGTAACTATGCCTTGCCCTCAAGTCCCTATAATTCTTAAGAATTTCAGCTGAAGTTTTATCTCTTTTCTAAATTTTATTGTGTACAAATTTATTTAATAATTAAATAATTATACACATCTCTTTTGTATTTTTACTACAAAAACAACCCGTATTTTTAGCCAAAAATATAATCTTTGAATAGTTGCATATTTAGTTTAGAGACAACACTTATATGGGTTACATAATTAGAAAAATAGGCAATATTTTAACGTTGCTTCCAAGGTTGCATATCAACTTGACAGGCAACACTTTAGCAGGTTGCAAATTCAAATAAATAGGCAATATTTTAACGTGTTGCATATTCTAAACAATAGGCAACATTTTAATGTGTTGCATACTTAGAAGAAGAGGCAACGCTTTTGCTAGTAGCTGAAGCATGACAGTGAAAAGAACAAGTGTAAAGTATTGTCTCTAAAATATAGTTCAAAAGCGTTATCCATTTTAAAGAATAAGCAACGTTTCTAAAGAGTTGTCTTGCTTTTGAAGCAAAAAAAGTGTTGCCTTGGGTCAAGGCAACAGTCAATTCTGCAAAATAACGTTGCTTCAAGTCCCAAAATATTGCTATAGATCAAAGGCAGCTTTTTATAAACCTTGAGGTAACACTTTTTAAATATTATCTTAGCTCCAAAATGTTATAGTGCTCCTTACAAGATCTTTAAATACATAAAAAATTTCTTTGTAACAATTTTTGTAATATCCACAATTTAAATCCTAAAATCTAGTTTATAATATTCCAAAAACAATGTCATCTATATTACTATATATGAAAAATATTCCATGTATACTAAAAATTATTAATTATCAAATTAATTATAATATATTTGTATATATTTATATATTTTAATTCACATAGTTTTCTAATTAAATAATTAATCACTAAAATAATTGAATGTTTTGTAGCAGAATAATCAATTATGTAACAAGACACAAAGAAAAAAAACGATTGCAAGTGGAGCAATCTTGTTAATCTCTTTCACGATTGAAAGTGGAACGGATTCTTAACTCTCTCCTGATTTAAAAACGATTGCAAGTAGACAAATTTTTTAATTTCTTTCACTTTCAAATACGTATCGTTATATACCAGGATTAATTAGTGATTGATTTTTTTTTATATATGTAGCATTATTATTTATGTGTAAAGTAAAAACAAAAATTACACATACTGGAATTAAAGAGGAACAAAAATTTATTTATTTTAATTTCTACCGTTACCTAATTCAGTTAAATAGTAACATCTCTTTTACCATGTGAAACTAATAACTAAGTAATAACAAGAATAGGAATGAGAATGAAATTATTTATTTATTTATTTTAATTTGTGAATTGAGTGGGTATCTTATATATATGACTCATTAGTGCATTACTTAAGCTCCAAAATCCAAATTAAAGAGTATCGAATTTTCCACTTCCAACCGCGCTCTGCTTCTCTCTGTATTTTCCCTTTCTCTCCCAATTCCAACACTTCTTCATCATCTCAAGTTCACTAATTTCCCCTTCCTTCAAGGTCAGCTTCCCTTCTCTACCCTTCAAATCGCTAGCAACACCACCCCACTTCCTTTCCCGTCCGGCAATGAAGAAGCCTCCCGTTTCGCCTGATCTGCCACCACCAAACCTAAGGGCCACGGCCGATGAAACTACAAGATGCAATACTGCCAACCGTCCTCGCAAACTCATCATCAAGTGCGGAGACAGGAGGATCGGCTGCACTACTAATAAGGATGCCATCACAGCTACAAACACTACCGGCCATGATCCCGGCACAGAGCTGCCGCAGTTGCCGCTGGAACCAACTGTGAATCCGAAGAGGAGAAAGAAGAATAATGCAGAGCCAAAGGGATACCAGAGTCACACTCCATGGATACCACCTTCTCTGCCACCGACATTATTGCATGATCTCGCCGTGACGAGAGAGGAGCTCATGCATGATTTCAAGATTTCATCCGACAAAATCAGACAAGGAAATTTCAGCAGGGAAGATAATCACAAACCGCTTGAACCAACACCACCAATGGTGACAGCGGCGGTTGCGGAACGCAGTCCAAATGGATTGAAGATCAATGAGAGCATATGTGACGGCACTGCAGAAACCGTTTGGAAAGGTAGAACAAGAAGCAGGAGTTGCAACAAAAAAGAGAGACCGCCATTTAGGTTCGCGCTGACGGAATCGGAGATTGAGGAAGATTTCATGAAGATGACAATGGGCGAAAACTGGTCACCGCGGAAGCAGAAAAAGCAGCCCAGAAATCTGCAGAAACAGTTGGATGTAAGTTTCATTGTTCTTAGTTGCTTGTAGTGCAAGAAAGTTAAAATTTTGTGCTCTAATCTATTTCATTATTAGGGTTAGTTTAATTTTGTGTTTTAATAATATTATCTTATTCATATCTATCTTATTTCAATTTAACTTGATTTCAATAATTCAATAATGTAAAAGATTTAAATCTTATCATTTAAATTTTTATTTTTGTACAGGATCTTGTTCCTGGTTTTCGTTTAACAGAAGTTAAAGCAAATTTATACAAGGTTTCTAAATTTTAATGGACAAGCGGAGGAATAAGAATTCAACTATGAAGACTATTGTAGTATTGTATGCAAGAGTTTTAATGATGTGAATGGGGGTTATCTTTTGTTGTTTTTCAAATAATGTTAATTATAATTGATGTATTATTTTATAGTTTATTTTCAGTTCTTGATGGCAATATCAAAGGAGATCGAATATTAACTAATGTGACATTTATTTTGTATATTTAAAAAAAAAATTGATAAACTATAAATGAGTAGTTTTTTAAGAAAATATAATGTATGTGTAATTTTTCATTTAATTTTTTTTGTAGCTTTTATATATCTTTTAAAGTGTTTGGTTTAGGACGATGATTAATTCATGACGAGAGCTTAGGCTTCTTGGATAGTTGGGAAATGGAGGAGACGCCGTTGAGGTGGTGTGTGTGGTTGTAGTTGTTGGTAGTGCAAGAATCCATTGGTGGAAAGAAGGTAGAGTCTTGGAGATGAAAAGTGATAGCAAAACAGGAACACGATATATTGCACATGTTGAATAACTGGATATTTGTTTTCTCATGGATTTTTTTCTAATATAAATTATGAAAAATATATATTTTTTCAAAACTCATTTATGAGCTTTATTTATCGAAATGCATATTTTTTTTGTTTGTATTTGGGGAAGTCGTCACACTCTACGGGAAATAATTATTTTTTTAATTTATAATTAAAAAAATCCTTATTAAATATGGCTTATTTCGGTGTACTCGTGTATTTTTTTAGATGATAATAATGGTTGCCATCATTAAATATGGTTTGTTTTCTTAATTTATAATTAAAAGAAATCCTTAAAGAAGTCATAGTTTATTGTCTGTGTATTTTTTGTATACTTATATATATTATTTGTAGATCTATATACTCTTTTAGAAACGATGACATAAATTAAAAACGTGTATTTTAAAATTTTTAAAAGGGAGTTCAGAGGAGGTACCGCAAACTTGTCAATTTTTATAGAGTTTGCCGCGTGCCAAACTTGCCAAATACCAAAAAACATGCTTTTCGATAAATAAAGCTCAGAAATGAGTTTTGAGAAAATGAATTTGTTATTTATTTCTTTGATTTTGAATTGGATTAAATTCATTTAATTTTAATTTGTTATCCTAAAAAGATATTTTTGTCACAATATCAAAAAGAATTAATTAGTCTTTTAACAAAAAAACTAAAAGGATTTATGTATTTTTTTTATAATTATTTATAAAGATATTTTAATATATATATATATATATATATATATATATATATATATATATATATATATAGTATTTTTTAAAAGTAATTATTGACAAATACAATTTATGCGTTTTTTTTATCTGTTCATATATTTTATTGATATATATAAATTAATCATCATATTAAAGTAAGCATCATCTTTTAATGATTAGATCGATTTACTTGAATAATATTCCATTTGACTCAATTAAATTAGTATCTTGAGTATTGAATAATGTGGTTGATGATTATTATTATTTTAGGAATCTTATATATTATGATGATGAAGATGTGTAGAGGAGATAAATTTTGCATGTGACGATGAACATGCATAATAATAAGTTAAAAAATTGGATTCACCAAAAGTATCTATTGATTTACCCATTAGTCTACTTTTCATTAAGTTAGAGATTTTTCTAATTTTTAAAATCCTTATCTTATATCTATACCCTATTGAATTTTACACATTTTAACCACTTTTTATTGCTCTGTTAACCGTTTTTTCAATATCTAAATTATTTTGATATCTTTAATTTGAATTCAATTCTTAAATCTAAATAGACAAAATAAATCTTTTGGACAAAAGATAAACACTAGTTTCTCTTGATAACAACCACCACCATATGGTTTCTTATTCTTTCTAAAATAAAAATTTTTACTCTTTAAAAAAAAAAAAAAAAAAAAAAAAACAAAACAAAAAACCTTGAACCCACAACCTTTGAATAAGATGATGGAATCAAATTAAAGAATGAGTGAACGACTCTCTTGACTTATCGTACATTAACTCTTACATTAATTAATATTATAATAACTGATTATTTTAAAACCATAACTTACATAAAAAGTATATAAATAAATATATTTAATTTTAAAAATAAATCGTGCTTGATAAATAATATTAATATTATAATTTCAACAAAAGATCTTTAAATACATAAAAAATTTCTTTGTAACAATTTTTGTAATATTCCCAATCTAAATCCTAAAATCTAGTTTGCAATATTAACTAATTAATTCTCAAAACAATGTCATTTTATATATGAAAAAATCTTAACATGTACCAAAAATAATCATCACATCAATCACTATATATGTTTGTATATTTATAAATATTGATTTATATATTTTTTAATTAAATAATAAAATACTAAAGCTGTTATAATAGAATAATTAAACATACAATAGATAAATAATTAAAGTTATTTATAATAATATAATATTTTTTATAAAATATTAAATATGTATTTCTATATATAGTGACTAATTAATTCGTGACAGAATTTTTTTTATATACCTAACATTATTTTTTATCTATAAAGTAAAATATATTTAACATCGTATTTATTATAGATAGAAGTAGTGGAAACAATAATTATTATTATTATTATTATTATTATTATTATTATGTTCATATATTTTCTTGGCCTATTAATAAAAGGAATCATAACTGAAAAAAAAAATTACGCTTACCGAAATTAAAGTGGAACAAAATCTTAGATTTTTTCAATTATTTTAGTTTTTATAAATCAAAATATAATTTTAATTCAATTCAATTAAAAATTTATTTATATCTTAGAGAAAACGACAAATAGATTCTTAATCTTTTGTCCCGCGGATATTTTCGTCCTTAACCATTAAAAAATACTTTTAAGTCCTCAATCTTCGCAAAAATTGGACGGATCAGTCCCCAACGGAGGCATTTGGACGAAAGGACTGATCCATCCAAATTTTATAAAGGTCGGAGACCTAAAAATATTTTTCAATAATCAAAAAAAAGGTTAGGAACTTATTTATCATTTTCTCTAATTTCTGTGGTTACCTGTTTCTGTTTTTGGTGACGCTATGGTTACCTATTTCATTTAACAAAATGATTTATTTATTTATTTTAATTTGTGAATTGGGTGGGTGTCGTGTGGATAGGTGGCAGGTATGACGCATCACTTAAGCTCCAAAGACAAAGAGTATCTAATTTTCCACTTCCAACAGCGTTCTCGCTCTCTCTTTCTCTCTTCCCTTTCTCTCCCAATTCACACTTCAATTTCTTCTTCCTTCAAGGTCAGTTTCCATTCTCCACCCTTCAATTCTTTTAATTTCTATGCTTTTCAAACTTACCTCAACAAAACCCTCCCAATTTGAAAGTTTTCCAGTTTTTCGTGTTTGTTGCTATTTGGATCGGATTGGTAATTAGGAAACCAATAAATCATTAGTTGAAATTGTACTACTTGTTTAGCTTGCTGTGTAGCTCTATGTTCCAGTAGGGATTGGATATGAATATTTAATTTTTATAAGATTAAGAATTGACTCGTTGACACTTAGCAAAGTCTGTTTTCAAATGGAGGATTGAGGATTAAAGATTTAAGTCCCAAACAAGGCAATTAGTTAGAGGATTCTCTTAATTGTTATAGTGATTTAGGGCTTAAATTAAATCATACAGGAGTAGGACCAAGCATGAGAAATAGACAGCATAATTCTGAATCAACATGAAATTTATAAATTTTGGAACTTTATTCATGTTGATTGTACTTGCAAAAACTATTAGCTTCTTGCAAATTTTCTTCTTTCTCATTAACATAAACTATTTGCATAGACAATTAGTAATTTAGTATTAGGCTCTGGCAATTCTATTTCTTCTTCTGTTTCATTGGCTCTGTTTACTCTTCGTACTATGTTACTAAAATTCTCTTGAATTTTGTTGACACTTTTGTTTTACTTCTAGATTTGGACACGGTTTTGCATGTAAATCAGGAAAAGGATGACTTCCACCCATGACGTTACAGGTATCTACAGCTAAAAGTTCCTCAAAAGCATTTTTTGTTGGTTTTTATACTTTGCTATTTTCTGGACGCATATCTGTTTCTTAATTGGGGAACTGATAGATATGCCTATATTAATACACTGGGAAATCTTTATCATATAAATAAGATGTATAACAATTAGTATTGAATGCTAAAGATAATTTTGGTTTAAGATAGAACAGTCCAAAAGTTATCTCTTTGAACTTAAGACCGCTTGGAAAAGGAGAATCTTTTTCTTTTCATTGTTGAGAAAATATAATGATGCTTATTCTCTATGTTCATATACTCCTTATTTGCAATTTGCAGATTCTGATTTCTGAGATAGTTCCTTAGTTTTTTAGATTTTAGATGTCAGAATTCTTACTGAATGATTTGTTGTAATACTTTATCTCTAAGCTGACAGCTTTTCCAAAATAGACAAAAACTATCGCCTTTTTCTCACTCGTTTCTTTTCATATTAACTATATATACTTAAAGAGAAATATCTGTTTCTTTTAAACTTACAAATTGAACACAAATCTGGAGCTTTCTTAAACGCGAGCATGCAAAGAAAAGGAGAAGTAACAATTTGACAAATTGTTGTCCAGATAATGAAGCTGGTGAGAAAGAGCAGTCAGAATCACAGATGCAATCTTTATCTGCAAATGGAATTTCTGATCCAGGTGCTGGTATGCAGAATAATCAGTATGTAACACCTGCACCACTTGGAACTGGGTATGCTATGGTATGAACTTCACATTTGATTTAACTTCCCTTTAAATTATGCTGTAAAAAACTAAATATTTTTGTTCTATGCTTCGTTATCATTAGTGCTTTTTATTGAAGCTTGCAACCTTAGGTTTAATTAATTCAAGATATCCATCAGAATTCTTTATTAGGCTATAGCCATTTGTCAGCATTTGGCGCATCTTATCCATTGCAGTTATATATATAGGAGTTATTATGTTGAAGAAAATTGATTCGAACATCTAAATATCTGTTCATTGTAAAATTTGTTGCCCAAGTTTATTCTTAGTAATTCTTGAGTTAGCTCTTAACACTCCTTGTCTGAACTGTGAAGCTAGGAATTTCCCAGTATAACCTTAACAAACTACTGTGAAATATTATCATTATTATATGAAAGGGTTTCTTGATGGCAAAGTTTTCTCAAAAAGTGTTTAGAACGTGCTTTTCTTATAAATGCTTAATGTAGCTTGGGGTGGATTTCTGATTTATGAGCTGACAAATAATAATGAAAACATTGAAATATGAAGTTTTGCTGTTAAGTGTCCCTAGGGATGTGTTTGGTAATTTAAGGTTGATTTCTTGAAGTAACCAGAGTTTTTCACTTTTTTGACCCTGGGAATTGAAGGTCCATGAATGATTGCCTGAGCAAGTAGTGGTACCAGTTGTTATCTTGATGTGATATCAAAGAAGTAAGAAGTGGCTGTTCAGACTTGGTCAGGCGGTTGAATTACTTTAGCTTCCCCCACCATTGTAGATTTGATCTTTTTGCTTCCTTTCTGCTAGTTTTTATCGCCTCATCTTATTTTCAAACATGAACTTTGTTTTTCACTTAATTGATTTCTGCTGATTTATTGAAGGCGCCCCCTCCTTATCCATATCCAGATCCTTACTACAGAAGCATGTTTGCTCCGAATGATACACAGCCATATCCCCCGCAGCCATATGGTGGACATCCAATGGTAAAGTTTAATTTTTTTTTAGTATCCCTGTTCGCGACATTATGGTTTCTTGTTACATCCTTTGTCTGAGCAATCATACTATAGAATTTTATCTCATGCCAGGCCCATATTCAGTTAATGGGAATTCAGCAAGCTGGTGTTCCTTTGCCTACTAATGCAATTGAGGAGCCTGTGTTTGTAAATGCAAAGCAGTATCACGGTATCTTAAGACGTAGGCAATCCCGTGCTAAAGCTGAATCCGAAAATAAGGCTATCAGGAATCGTAAGGTATATCATTATCCATGTCTGGTCTCATGATTCTTTCAACGATGCCAAATACTGTTTTAAGTAAAAAAAAATATCGAACGTCTGTCGTCTAGCATGGGAGAAGGGAGAAGGTTCCTGAAGTTGTGTTGTGAACTGCTAGCTTCTTGATGTTAGATTGATTGCTATCCATAGTCCATAGATTTATTTTACTCGAACACTTATATGGATGTATTTATTGATCTTTCAGCCATACCTGCATGAATCTCGACATCAGCATGCACTTCGACGAGCAAGAGGATGTGGAGGCCGATTTCTGAACTCAAAGAAAGATGAGAATCAACAGGACGAGCTGTCACCTGCTGACAAATCACACTCAAACGACAATCATAATCCTGACAAAAACAATCTTGCACCATCAGATAGAGCATCCTAACACTACAGGAGCACTGACAGTGTGGACAACAACCGGCCAGTGTCTATATCGCGAGACCAGTCTCTGGGGAACAGCAGAGTCAGATATCTAGCTATCGCTTCGACACTGCAAATGCAAACCCCCATATGTATAATTATAGGTATAGGCTGTGTAGTAATAGTAGTTAGGGAGGTTGAAAGAGGAAGCAAGTAATTAATGTAAATTGAAGTGATTATTGTGGTCCCTTTTACCGGTATATTTAGTTTGGGGTAAAAATGGAATAAAACTTTTTATGGATGAGTTCAGTGTGTACTTTTAGTCTTTTACATCCATTTTTAATCCTAGCCAGACATACCCTTATAGGTGAGATTTTTTAGTAAGAGTACAATTTCTTTGTACTATTTGGAATCGTAGGAAGATTGGAGATTAAGCAAAGTCATCATAGTTTGTTTGGATCATGTTTATTTAGCTTGTGAGAAGTGGTAGATCAGTTGTTGTACCTGTCTTTTGGTTCATGGTCGTTAAAGAGGTTGATAAATTGAAACTAATTTCTAGTTGCAAGTTGATATTATTGGATTGGACAGGTTAAAAGTTGAAACTACCAACAGGCAGATTTTCTTATGCACATATAACCCTATTTGACAGAGTTTGAGACATTTTGACAAGAAAAAGAGGGTTTGTTTTCTGAATTGCAAATGTAATGCAAACTTTTGTGGGCCTAATCCAGAGACATACGTAAGACTTAAGAGTCTAAAATAGCCTATTAAACAAGAAATTGGGCTAGTTTTGGAATTTGGCCCAACAATTATGAAAAAAAAAAAGAAAGGCCGAGTAAAATTACTAAATTAGGAGCTTATTAGTCAACCAGAAACAAAAAAAAAAAAGTAGGGATTTATAATTTATTGACAATGTATAAGATTTCATGAGTTTTCAAAATTAGTGACGATTACTAGATATATCATCACCCAAGGAATTCATAAAATTGAGTCTATATTGATATTATTTATTTAGATATAATCATAATATTAATTAACCCAAAGAAAACTCACACTTTATTTCCTTTTTTTTTCTTTTTTGGTACTAGACACTAAAAAGTAAAAACAGAAGAAGAATCAATTTATGTATGTGCATAGTTTTAAATTATTTAGAAGAAAATAAAAACATGTTATTTCTGTTCTAATTTGCTCCTACATAAATACTTCGAGTGGACTATATATAACAATTGTCTTTTATTTAAATCATATAAATCATTCCCTCTAAGAATTTTTGCTTTCGCTTGACTGACCTAAGAACGAAATATAACAAAGTCTCGTGAAAAAAATCTTTCATTTATTACAATTATAGTGAAGAGTATCATACATGATTACATGGTAAATTGGTCACTATCATTATAAAAACTAAAAATGTTAATTCTATAAAGGGTATAGGTTACACTGGGTGCTAATGATTGAATTGAAATTACTTCAGCTTATAACAATGGGGTTATTAGATATCATCATAATTATCTTAATATTCTCCATTTAAATTAAACATCATAGAGATTGTGTGCAATCTGGACGCATATTATTTTCTTATAGTAATTAAGTCCTCGCAAGTATTTTTCAATGACATTTATTTTGATAATAATATATAGCACTTCTGAACTATAGCAAATTACTAAGAGAGTTCAAAGTGAGTGATGTTATAACTTAATTAAAATCTCACTCATCTAATTATTTGATCTAAGCTAAGGAAAAACCATCTATTATGCATACAATAATAAATTAATAATCAAACAATAGTAATAAGTGAGATTAACATGTTAATTAAATAGAAATCAGAATCATCTTCAATCACTTTCTTGCTTTTATATATGTGTAATAATTCTACTAGTATAATTAATTCTTTTTCTCGTATTGAAGAAAAATGAAGTCATATAGAAGAGAGATTCGATCCCATTATTAATGCCAATTTTCAATGATTTGATTCTTCATCCAATTATCCCTTCGATGATCAGCATGATTATATATCAAAGGAGGCATCTCAAAATTCAAAAGGGTACTATTTTTTATTTTTTATTTTTTTATTTATTTAACATTATATAGATCTTATGATCATCACCAAGTCTTCCCAGCAATCATGTCATTTTTGGCTAAGACTCTCAAACGTTGTTGGGAATTGTCTTATTTATGCTATCAAAATTACTTCATTATTTTTCCTCTCTCCCCACTCTTTATTTTTTATTTATTTTTTCGCCTTTTATTTTCATTTGGCACAAAGTTAGTTTTTGGATAAGTGATGAACACCTCTGAGTCATGACCATGCTATATTTGTCTTTTCTCCTAAATTTATGTGATTCTATTCCCATCTTAATTATGATGTCTAAAGCTTAATTAAATGACTGCTTTTATAGCTTAATAATTCTTTGATGTGATTAATACTTCTATTATTTTACTAGATATTGCAACAGTCAAATTAATAGTATAAAGTTTTTCATGGTTTAAAAATAAAAATATAATAATCTTTATATAAGTGTGAATAACTAATATCTTTTAAATTAATTTTAGAGATGAATTAGATCTACTTAATTTATAATAAATAGTTAGACACTATTATATTATATTAATTGGTGATAGATAATCTATATAAAAAAAGAGAGAAGAAAAAAGAAGATAAATTATATTCACTTGTCATATTATTATTATTATTATTATTATTATTATTATTATTATTATTATTATTATTATTATTATTATTATTATTATGAAATTCTTCCTCTTTTAAATGTAATTATTAAAATTTTCGAAATATTATAAGTTATACAATATTTGGCACCTAATATGTAACAACTTTCTTATAAACACAACTTTAATGTAATTTCACATATAAGTGTAAGATTATTTCACCTACTATATCTAAAGCATTTTCGGATTTTCCTTTTCCTTTTAATATCATAAAAGTGATGACATACTCGAACTCATAGTGATCATGATGAAATGCCATTCTTATGAGTTGTAATCAACTAATAACTAATTAGTAGCAGCAATTTTCTTAGCCCACAGGAGATTTGGAGATTGAGAAGAAACAAATTTCAGAGCACTTAGCAAATAAAAGTGAATACACATAAAAACATGTTTGGGAATCTTATTCAGAAATGTAATAATGTTTTTGACCTCAACAACTTATTAATCATTTGCAAGCCAGAAATTTGAACTACCAAAGAGCCTGAAAAGTTCACATTGATATAACCTTTTCTTGACATATGAATTGATATATGGGGTAGAATTTTCTCTCACTTTTTTCAACCTTTTTTTTCTTTTCCCGTTGTTTATTTTAATATCTCCTTAGTTAGTTTCCATTATTGTTCACTATATGATGAGCAAATTCCATGATTTGTAGGTGATTACAATTTAATTACTTCCAATTTCTCAACATTATGATCTACAAAGCATATATAGGTTCTATTCCAAACATTATCTGGGGTTGACTTTGATCTAATTAAAAAATAAATAATTAGAATAATTCGATTCAAAAAGACATATTAACTAATAATAAATTTTAAATTATAAATCTTAAATCCTACTTTAAATTCTCTAAAAAAATAAGAGTTACAAAAATAATTTTCAATTAAAAAATATTAATTAATATCCGCCAATTAAAAGTTGGTTCCAATACTTATTCGTCCATTAATTGTTATAACGTTATTTTATAGTTTTTGCCCACTTTTATCTGTCCTATCCTATCCTATGATGCACGGACACTGACACGGACACAAGATATGACACGACATGATATAGGATACGCGAACATACGAATTTTAAAATCTTATAAAATACGGAGACACAAACGACATATATATAAAATATAAAGTATTTTTTAGATAAATTACAATAAATTTTTTATATTTTATTGATATTAAAATATAAAATAATTTTTTAACTGTTTTTAATGTCTTCTTTTAACATATAAAAGTATTTAAAATTTATTTTTTATTTTAATAATAATAATATATATTATTTCTAAACTCATTTTTATAATACATGTTAAGAATAAGGCTGGACACGCTGACACGAGATGGTATTTAGATGTATCCAAGTATGTCTTGAGAATAATTTTTTATTTTTTATTAAGACACGCGTATCGAATAAGTGTCGATGAATGTCATGTCCAAAATATATCTCACACGAAAATACAGCAATTCAATTAAGTGTCTGTACTTCATAGGTCTATATTTTAACCATTAAAAATTAATTAACTGTCTCAAATAAACACCAATTTAAATACTAAATTACTACTCTTTGTTTAAGGGAAATGAAAGTCAAACTACTTAATTAAATCAACAAATTAAAGGAATGGTAAAGTAAGGAAAAGCTTAACTAATTGATAGATACTAAATTAATTAATTAATAATTTTAAATAAGTATATTTTAAATTGAAACCTCTTTTTCGAGCATCAGGCCCACCTGTCATTAGTGGAGTTTTATCATGGTAGGCACATTAATTTAGGTTCAAGATTCAACAAAAATATGAAAAGCATATACTTTCAGAGCATCAGTTTTGGATTTGGTTTTAGTGTATGTTAACTAAGTTCACAATGAAACGAACAATGAAGCAATGCTATTAGAGTTTAGTTAGATATAATGACGCTATATATAAAATATTGCAATAAAAGTTTTTCACTAAAAATATGTCCAGCAAAGATAAGTATGCTAAAAAAGTTATAGTTAAGAATTTCTTTTTAATAAAAAAGTGCTTAAAACAAGTTATGAATGCCTCATCAAAACTTCACTACTCCGATTTGAATATTTGGTTTAAAAGGTATTGTATTAAAATATGTTTAAATAGATTTTGTTTCATAATAATATGGTTTTGTTGATTAGTCCTTTAGTTTAAAATTTTTACTATATAAATTTATGAAGTAAACAACACGATTCCAGTGCTTACGTGATACAATTTGTGTGAAGTCCGACATGCAAAACAAATTAATATCCCAACTACACCATCCACCAAAAAACAAAAAAACAACAACAACAATGACAACCACCAAGCTTAATTATTTCATAAATATAATATGTTGAAATTTTTTAATTTTAAAGTTATTCATATTAAATTATTTAAAAAACACCCAAAAAAAAGACTTGAATTTATGAATATGATTAAAATTTTAAATTGATATTTTTATCTTTCTCAACCAAAATTAATAAATTTTTATTAAGTCAAATAACAACTCTAGCTGGACAAGGGTTGTAAACTATAAAGTGATTTTTAGTATATTAGAAACTAAAATTCTAGAACTCTATCTATATTTGACTATTAAATTTTTTTATAAATCTTGAAGACCTAAATAAAATAAAACAATATTAATTTTAGGACACCACTCATATAAAAATGGTAAAAATATTTTTTTTTAAATTATTTATTTGATCACCATTAAAAAACATGCTTTAAGAAACGTGGGTTAATAATAAAAACATAAATTATGAATAAAATTAAATAAACAAATAAATTAGAAGATTTAAGAGAAAAAATAGTTAAATTATTCAAATTAATAGACCAAAAATTAATAATTCTAACTAATATTAGTTCAAATGACTTTAAATTTTTTAAATTAATACAAAATGATTTTTTTCAAAATCTCAATTTTACAATAAGTTTTATTCAAGAAATTCAAAAATAAATAAAAATTGTTAGACTAAAAATAAAACAATCAGCAATAAGAATTGGTAGATTAAAATATAAATCTTCAAAAATTAGAAAAAATATTAAAATAATTATAAAAAACTGTAAATAAAAATTTAACTCGTAGAAGAATTATTAAATTTGCAAAAAATGTGAAAAGAATAAAAAAAGATAATAAAATAGAAATAGAAAAATAATATTATAAAATTTATAAAAAATAATACAAAAGATAAAACAATCATCTAATAATTTTTTTGTTAAAAAATTAAATTTTAAACAAATTAAAAAATTAATGTCAAAACTAAAGTAACGATTTCAAGAATATAGCAATATATTTTAACAATAATAACACTTTTAATTTATACCACATATAAAAAATGTATTAAATAATAATATATTAGTCAATAGACAAGATCAAACGTCCTTATTTAAAATCCAAATCAATAAATAATCTTAACTTATTTATTTTATTATTTAAAACATAGTAAAAACACCATATATAAATTAAAATATAAATAATTAATATAATTATATTTACTTTTGTAGTCCACAAAATAGACAAAAGAAATAAAGTTTTCTAACATAATATAAACTTAATTCCCAAATAGTAGCTATATTTTTTTTAAAGAAAAGCTAGCAAAACATATATATTAAAAGAAATATTTTAAGTGTATCATAAATTCAGACGTTATAGTAATTTTAATTGTTGATCTTAATCATATATTCATATATATTTTATAAGTATGATTTTGGTCTCTAACGTAGAGGTCGAAAATTTATTTCGTTTTCGGTCTTTTTTCGGCTACAAAATGGTCCCAAAAATTTCAGTTTATTTTAAAATCATCCTTTTTATCAAATTTTTAATTTTAATTCCAAAAATACCCCTAATTAAAAAAACAAAAAGAAAATGGGTTAAACGGGAAAGGGGAAAGGATATCACGGGGATGTTTGGTTTCGGGAAGAAAAGGGGGAAGGGAATGGAAGGGAAGGGGAAAGGGGAAGAGGGAAGAGGGAAGAGGCAAGGGGAAGGGCTACCGCCATTGCTCCTCACCGCCACTGCTCTTCGCTGCCGCCGCCGCTCCTGTTCTTCGTCATTCGCCGTTTCTGCTCTTCCTCCTCGCCCTTGCCGTTGTCGTCGCCTCACCGTCACCCTCGTCTCGCCGCACCTCGACTTCGTAGTGTCGTGCCCTAGTCTGGCCCTCGCCCTCGTCTGGCCCGTGCCCTCATGTTCGTCGTCGTCGAAGAGGAGGTGGTGGTGGTCGTGTGCGAAATCTGAGTTCTGAGTTCTGCATCTAGGTTCTTGTTTTTCTGGGTTCTTGATGATGATGATGGTTTTTTTATGTTTCTTCTTAATATTTCCATTATTGTTGTTGTTCTTCTGTTTCTAATTGCTTTTGTTGTTGTTGTTCTTCTGATTCCATTATCTATTGTTAATTATTGTTGGTGTTGTACTTTTTGTTGTTGTTGTTTTATTGGTATTTCTTCTATTTCTGCTTCAATTTTTGGGTTCACTTCAGCTTCTGTTAATTTTGGAGAAGGGGAGAGTATTTTCGTTCGAAGGATAATTTTGAAACTAAATTAAACTTTAAGGACTATTTTGTAGCCAAAAAAAAGGCCAGAGACAAAATAAATTTTTGGCCTTTACGTTAGGGACCAAAATCGTACTTAACTCTTAAAATTAATGAATAAAACTAATAGAACACTTAATTCCATGATACACTTGACATGTATCCCATACTATATATGCACGTTATATAGGTAACTTTGGACAAGATTTCACTATGTCAAATTTTAATTCATTCTCAGCATAACATCTACTCATTTCTCATATGCATGGAGAGAGTCTATATATTAGATGCATGAGTCCTGCCCATGGATGCATATTCACACAAAATAATAATCAGTTAATGTCATATTGCATTATTGGTACAAATTAAAAACTGAAACTACTATTTTGTTCTATATTTATCTTTTAATAAAAAAAAATATTGTATTATTAAGCCTTCTTCGCTCCCCTTCATGTGACTTTTGGGTTCATCTGTGTCCACGAGACTCTTATTACGTAGTAACTTATCAAAGCAATCTTTTGGTTCCATTTTAAACAATAATGCAAGTATAAAAATAATTGAAAGTGATGATAGATAGTAAGAGTATATACTTAAATTAAATACCACTACTAATGATAACGATTAATAATAAATGATACATTGCCATAATTAGATGCAAAGACATTAGAGAATTTGAGTCACATGAGGATACCTTTACACCTCTTATCATGCATGGACCCTTAAGAGAATGGAGAGAGAGAGATGTAAAATGGAAGCAAAGGCAATGGCATGCACACAATTCTAGAGTGACAAAGCAAGTTAAAGGGGTTTTGGTGGTAGGGTCTTCTTGTATGTATATATTGTCATTCATTTTTCCTCAGGGAGTGTATATCACACTCTTTTGCTGCATGTACATCATCACTCTCTCCTCCACCAAGCAATTTTTTTTTTGCCTTTTGGGTCCCTGGGATTATTGGAAGGAATTAAAATTGGCTCCCTCCACTTTTGTTCTATAAAATATATTTGATTTAACTAATTTGTGTCCTGAAAGCACATTTTAAAAATATAATAATAGAAATTTTTTAATACTTTTCTTGTATTCAACGAATTAAAAATATCAAAAAATAAA